>NW_008795127.1:3040385-3072812 GCF_000699145.1 Aptenodytes forsteri | reverse complement strand
TAATAAACCAAAGTGTGTGAAGTGTCTGTGAAACCTCAGGCATTCACAGGGTGCAAACTTGAAGGGATTTTATGATGCAAATTTTAAAACCTGGATTTCATATTTTAACCGGACTGCAGCTGTAGCAGCCACAATTGTAGTCAGAACACTAATTAGGGACACAAGGGGTCAGATGGAGGAGCCTGTTTTTCTAGTCCTCCCAACAAAGGCATTGGATTATTCTTAACAGGTGTTTTAGCTAAATTGGAAATCTTTGATGACTTGGTAATTAATCTACAATAATCTTAATTCAAACCAAAAGTGCAAAAATGTAAAGTTTCAAGGCTGAGCTACTTTTAAAAATATAAGACAAAGTTTAAAAAAATGAAGCTTAAAAATGTACTGCCTTTCTCCTTTTACTGGTTTCATCGTTACTCTCGGAGGGTAGTATTTTTTCTTAAACAATATTGTCATTCTGATTTCTCTTATACTGATTAACTGGCTTGACAGTAATCTGATATTTAATTTTTTTTTTTCTGTTGTGAAAAGGAAATCAATGTTAGGCTATATGCTCAGTTATAACAAAACCAATGTGATTGTATTATGCGTTTATAGGAAAACAAGCCTATTGGATTTAGCGTGCTACAGCTAGTGGTGACAGACAAGGATTCTTCTCACAATGGCCCTCCTTTTCTCTTCACCGTCCTGAGTGGAAACGAAGAGAACACTTTTCAGATTAACCAGCAGGGAGTACTGACCACAGCTGCTGCACTGAATCGCAAAGTGAGGGATCACTATTTACTTCATGTCAAGGTAGGATGCACTACCTCTAGCTGTTTTGCGTTAGAAGTATTTAATTAACTTTTCCCACTCATGCCCAATCCACCATTTTTTCCTGCCTACCCCTTGTCTTTCTGTTACAAGATCCTGACATGCCAAGTAGTCATTTGAGGCACGTTCCTTGTAGTAACATCTTCATAGACAACGTCTGTTGATTTAAATGGAAATCTACACAGGTGTAACAGTAAGCTGAATTAACCTCATGGTAAGGGTAAGGTGTAAGTGAAATGTTAACTGGGTGAGCGGTCTTGATTAAGCCCTTTGCCTTTCATGTGGGATGCTGGAAAAGCCAGCAGGGGACAGGTCCCTTGAGCCACCTGCTATTGGCTGCAGACTTCCTCTTGCCACTGTCACTTGGACCCTTGAAGCTGTGAGCTGGACTACACTGATACGATGGAGACAGGGATAGTGAAGGTTGCACATCGCGGCAGTACTGAAATATTTTTCTATAGTGCCACATTCTTTTTCCAATGGCAATTGAAAATATCTTTCTTTAAGTTTGGAAAACCAGGTCAGTGGACCTTTGTCATAGCATTGAAATCTGCAGCGCAGTACTCGGAGATCTCAGAATCTTGCAGTGGAAAACACGGCATAAAACTCAAAAATGACCTTGAAATGCTATAATATATGCCTATATTTGCCATGGTTGTGCAAAAAGACCAGACCATGTCCAAAAATCCAGGTTGCGTTAATATAGCTAAGTTCTCTAAAATAGTTTTTTGTAACCTGATGTAAGAAAAGTTCAAACAATTTTTTTTAATCTTATCCAGTCCTTTTTAATTCAGTTATAAATTAAGCAGCTGTGAACAGGAGACTTAAAATTGGTAGGCTAAAAATAGCTGGCCTTAATTCTTAAACTTCATTTCCAGATTCATGTTTTAAGAAAAATTCTTAGCTTTATTTTTACATGAGGATTTTCTTTAAATCTCCAAATTATTCTCATATGTAATATTGCAGACAATTTCTGAATAAACATGCACTTGCAGAGTTTGAGCAGTACTGTCTGTATCAGTGTATACTGAATTCTGTCCACATTGGGACAATAGTCGTGGTGTATTTACACAGTCTATCTCTTTTCTTTGGGGAAGGAAAAAAAATTCTCACAGCTACTGTCGTTTGCTGGTTGAGTCACTAAAACATGTTATCAGGAGCCATCAGTATAAGAACCAGCATAGATAAAGGTTCTATTTAAATGTAGTTTAGTTTAGGTTTTAAGAATTGAGATTAAAAAGGGGGCAGGGAGGTATGTCATTCCTCTGTGAGACATTTTTTTTCTCAATGGTGATCTGCTAATTAGTGGTGGGACAGATTAGCCTTCAAGGTACCTAAGCGATGGCTCCATTGGCCTTCCTAGGCTGCATGAGTCCGAAACAGCAGTAGAGCTGGGCTTTGTCACACTTGCCTGATAGGCTTTCCAAGTTCTATACTGATTCCCCAAAGTTGCCCTTTTGTTTAGGGAAGAAGAACCAGCAATGTTTTTCCTGTATGTGCAATCAGTGTAATACAAGATTCTTATGTTTTATTTTATATTTTCTCTAAGCAGTAACTGATTTCTATTTATTTTGCTTCTAAAACATCTTCCTGTGAATGCATGCACAGGCAATTATGTCTGTTCTGTGTAGACTGTTACACTGTCTTTGTCATATTTCATGATTTAGCTGCACCGTTGGCCCTTCCTAATGTACCTGCCTTTTCTTAAGTATGAGGCACCTATCTAACACCTTCCTCTGGGTGGAATCATGCAATTCTTTCATTTCACTTCCTAGCCTGTAGGGTGCTTGTAAACAGCCTGTCAGTACTTAAGCTATCTTCTCTTTAGCACAGCACTTGAAAAGTGCCTTTTTTCTAGGGAATGAATAAGGGCTATTTTAATGGCATCCAGTAGCTAAACAAGGGTCTTAAAACAAATGTACTCATTTAGAACCAAGGCTTCTCAGAGATTGTAAATCATTAAAGCAGACTATACTAATGTGCATTTTTTGTATGCTGTACTACCCAATCTCAGTATTTTGGACCTGTCTAGTCCCTTGATTTACAAGTTCCCTGCCTGGATTCTGGAAATATGTCACTGTCTTTTAATTGCCATTTATCATCTTGTACTATGATAGCTTTTCTTAAATAGACACAGTGCTATGATTTGCTATTATCTTCTCCTTAGTGAGTCACTATATATGAGTATGAAGGCATCTAAAACTAAAACTAGCATTTCCATATCACAAGACTTCAATTCCAATGATACACACAAAAATAGATACATGACTTTTGTGGAAAAATATTCTTCCCCTGTTCATTTAAAAGAAGGAGTTTTCAAAGGCTGTAGGAAGGCATCTTCTCAGGTTTACAGTGTCTTTAATTTCTGTACTCTCGTCTTGCAGCTCACAAGGTAATGGCTGTGTATGATCTCTTAATACTCGTTTTCGTTTTAACTGACCTTCACTGGTGTGCTTTTCAGTATTGATAGCTTTCACCTTAGTTGCTTTCTGAATGGATTGCTGAGGCAGAGGTCGTCTTATGTTACAGGCATACTTTAATTGGGAAAAAAACAAAACAAAACAAAAAACCCCAAGACCCCACAAACAACCCCTCCCATACACACCCCACACACCCCCTACCACCAAAAAACTTTACTTAACATGAGCCTTTCTTCTACTTTACTTTTGTGTTTTTAATAGAAGTAAGGATTTTTTTCCCAACAGCCACCTACATGTGCACGCCACTCACATTTGCTTTCCCTCTCTCCAAAGGAAATAGATTATCCATTAACAAATGTCTCACAGCATTAGTGTGTGAAATCTTCAGCTATGAGTCATACAGTCCTTTGTGCCACACTCTGAAGTCTTCAGTTTAAAATGACAGAAGATTTTTAAATATCCGCACTATTGAAAAATCATTTCTCCTGGGGCTCTTCTTTCCTACTTGCTGTCCATTTGTTATAATTTTACTTGCCCGTTTTAAGCCCTTTCTTGTTTCCCTTGGGCATTTCTCCTGCAGCTAAACTGTCTGCCTTCTCTTGTTTCCAGGCAGAAATCTAAGCAAAACAAAACTTTGCCAACTTGAGCTGTCTCTCTCTCCCCCCCGGCCCCGTTATTTATGTTTGTGTAACTAGAGGGCAAGTTTCTAGCTGTGCCTGTCTTTTGGAGTTAACAGATGAAGACATGTAGTTCTATGAGACATGTATTAGCTTTTAAAAATGCTACGATTATATGCACGTCCACAGATGATCCTGTGCCTGGAGTTTTTCCTCTTTTGCTTAAATTTGTATGAAAAATCAAAAGCAGCTTCTCTGCATAGATCTTCAAAGTGTACCAACTACCTGTAGTCATTGTAAAATTATTGTAAAATCTTTCGAACAATGCAGGGTATCTTCTACCTTCTGAGCCCTGTGTATCCCCTCTGTCCCTTCACATCTCTCCAATTCTTCTTTGCCCATTTCTTTAGTCTCACTTTCAGTAACCGGGAAAGGGCTCTGGGAAAAAGGTAGATGGGAAACAAGAACTGAGAAATAGAAAGAAGGTGAACCTCAGGGAATGCTCTTTTCTCACTTTTCTACTCTTTTTTTTTGTCCCCTCTTCATACAATGACAGTGTATGCTTTTGTCAAAAAAGGGTGGAGGACAGGGGATGTGATGTTTAAAAAGGCTTCAAAATTGAATTAGGCTGATTTTGTTAAAGATAGTTACTTTAGTTGTCTGAAGCAAATAGCACTATAGGTGTGGGTTTTTTTCCTCTCCATAATCACAAATCATGAAAGACAACATAATTAATTGTAACTTTCTACATGTATTGTTTTCCTTTTGAAGTACTGTTTGGCATACTGCATTTAGATTGTCTTCAAGACCACTTCCTATAACTGGTGAAGCATGTTGTAAATTTCTGGTGCATGACTCATTTCAAGTTTGTAATGTTTCCATGCTTGAAATAAAAAAGCTTCAAGCACCATCTGCTGTCTGAAATCAGCTACTGTGCATTTCCTCTGTATTTGCTAGAAGTGCTAGTAGCTTCCTGGCATGTCCAGGTATTAAGAGCACTGTAGCCTTTTAATCTTGGAAGAAGTGAAAATGTGTTTGTGTGTGCCTGCTTATATAAGCTTTTTAAATTTTCAATATTAACTTTTATGTCAGGACCTGTGTTATGAAATTTTAATAAAGCATTTTCCTACAGGAACTTTTTTTTTTTAGAAAAATACAAGTCTACTGTATACAGTACAGCTATCTACAGTAGAATTTGAGATGAAGCAAAAATCTAACTCTGTCCTCATCTTCCTTTAGGTGGCAGATAATGGAAAACCACCATTGTCATCTTTGACTTACATTGATATTAGAGTTATTGAGGAAAGCATTTATTCTCCAGCAATTCTGCCTCTAGAAATCTTTATCACAGCCTTTGGGGAAGAATATTCAGGTGGTGTCATTGGAAAAATTCATGCAACTGATCAAGATGTTTATGATACTTTGACATACAGTCTGGACCCCAAAATGGAATCCTTGTTCTCTGTTTCCAGTACTGGTGGCAAACTAATAGCACATAAAAGATTAGACGTAGGACAGTACCTCCTAAATGTCACTGTTACAGATGGAAAATTTACAACTGCAGCTGATATTACTGTACACATCAGACAAATCACACAAGATTTACTAAATCACAGCATTGCAATACGCTTTGCAAACCTGGCCCCTGAAGAATTCATCGGTGATTACTGGCGTAATTTCCAGAGAGCTTTAAGAAACATCTTGGGCGTGAGGAGAAATGACATCCAGATTGTTAGTTTGCAGCCTTCTGATCCTCCTTCAAATCTTGATGTCCTCCTGAATATTGAGAAGTCTGGTAGCTCTCAGCACCCAATGAGAATTTTGCTCCACAAGATAAACTCTTCTGTGCCTGACCTAGAGGAGATTTTAGGTGTCCGGATAATTGATGTTTTCCATAAGCTTTGTGCAGGCCTAGATTGTCCTTTGAAATTTTGTGAAGAAAAAATAACAGTGGATGAGAACATCATGTCAACCCACAGCACAGCCAGGTTGAGTTTTGTCACTCCCCGTCATCACAGAACAGCAGTTTGTCTTTGTAAAGGTAAGAAAAGCAGTAAGGAAAACAGTATCCTTGAAAACATTGTTCTGGTTTTGAATAGCCGTAATCCACAGGGAAACACGTATATTACAGGACAAGATTAAGAATGTCCTGTAACCCTCACTGCAATATTTGCCTAATTTTATTCAGAGTAAGGAGTAATTCTTTGTCTCATTACCCATTTTAAGAATTTACATAATATAAGCTTTTGGGAAGGGATTTTTTTTTTTATAGTTGCACCTTCATTTTCTGTTTTATGAAAGAAGTTCCTTTTTTTTTTTGTTGCCCGTTCTAAATTGCCAGCCATTTTCAGTCTCGTATGCACGAAGGTAAGTTCTTGCAAAGTGCCTGATTACTTCCTGGTTTCTGCTTAGAGGAATAGCCCACGCAGCTTCCAAACTTGGCTGGAAATGACAGGGTGAATTGGGAAATGAATATTCATTAAGATACATATAAGTATACAGACTTATAACAGAAGATTAATTTGTCGTTGGCTTTGAGGGAAACAACATTGCTTTTTAAAATCATGACTTAATCATGCTGGGTGAACTTGCACATCTTAAGTAAATATTTAAAGCCCGTTCCTTTTCTGTCTCAAATACAGACACACTCTTCTCCTGCTCTCCCCAACCCACTCTGTCCATGTTTAATATCTATATGTTGTTTTTTATGGTGTGTGATAGTAATGGTAAACCTTAAACCACAACACCGGTTGCCAAATTTTACCAATTGAATTGTTTGAGTAATCAAGATAACTATGAACATCAGCCGCTATACATGCCATTTGTCTAGTCTGTGTTTGTGCCAGTCGTGTCCCATAACTGTTACTTCACTTCCTTGTCTGATAGTTAGGAATATCATTTGGGTTGCTTTCAGCTACTGTACTTAAGTACGCTATTTTCACATATTTAAATATAGCTATTTTCACAAAATACCCTTACCGCCAACAGAAGAGAAAGAATGTATTTCGTTTTACAGAAGGGAAATGCCCCCTGGTGAATAGTGTGTGTGAAGGAAACCCATGCCCTGAAGGTACCGAATGTTTAGGAGATCCAAAGGAAGGAAAATACACCTGTGTTTGCCAAGACAGCAAAGCTGGACAGTGTCCTGGTAAGAAATTAACTCTAAAAATCTCTGCGTAAAACCATACTACTTTGCAAATACAAATTTGATTCCAGTCCTGTGTTAACACATTTTATGCTTTTCTGTATTCCTAAGCATCAGCTGGCTCTGCTGTGACATTTACTGGGAGCAGCTATGTGAAATACCGTCTCATGGAAAATGAGAACAAAGAGGAAATGAAGCTGACAATGAGACTTAAAACTTACTCTGCTCATGCAGTTGTTATGTATGCTCGAGGAACAGACTACAGTATCTTAGAGGTATATTAAAATCTCCCCCTCTTTTCTTCTTACCATCTTCTTACTATTTTTTGTGCCAAATTAAGAGATTGAATCACAACATCTCTGTAGCATTGTTACAATTGAGAATTGCCTTCAAGGTAGTGTGTGTTATACATCCAGGTGACAAACTTGTACAGAATTTTTTTAATGTGTAAAAGGAATTAGTTTTCTTTAATGTTTTAAAAATAAAACAAAACAAAAAAAACCCTGAATTATCTATTTTAAATAACAACTTTAAATTTATTTGCATATAATACTCATGAAGTCCATACAGAAAAAGTCACTTAAAGCACAAGGTGAAAGGTCTTGAAGTATTGTAATCTTTTGGTGATGATCTGTGACTTCTTTACTAGAGGAAAAAATGTACAAAGTATACATTTTAATTAAAAGAACCATATAGAATGAATCACAATCACTGTGACTGTTTGGAATACAGATGGTTTTATGAACACCACCATCATCCCGTCTCTCCAGCAAACATAAACTTTTATAGGCATCAATACTTTATACTCTTTAAGTGTGCAGACCATTTGTTGATGTCGTGGCTTTCCTCTATAGATTCACCATGGAAGGCTGCAATATAAATTCGATTGTGGCAGTGGACCTGGGATTGTCTCCGTTCAGAGCATTCAGATTAACGATGGCCAGTGGCATTCAGTATCTCTTGAAGTGGACGGAAATTACGCACGACTTGTTCTGGATAGGGTGCATACTGCGTCTGGTACTGCTCCTGGTACACTTAGGACACTAAACCTAGATAATCATGTGTTTTTTGGTGGTCATATTCGGCAGCAAGGTACAAGACATGGTAGAAGTCCTCAGGTTAGCAATGGTTTCAGAGGCTGTATGGATTCTGTTGTACTTAATGGACAAGAGCTGCCCCTAAACAGTAAGCCACGAAATTATGCACACATGGAAGAATCTGTAGATGTGACTCCTGGATGCTTACTGACTACCACAGAAGGTTGTTCAAGCAGCCCATGTCAGAATGGAGGCATCTGCAATGTGCTGTCAAATGGAGGTAAGCTCTGTGCTGTATTTTTCTGCTGTTAGTTTTCAAAACTGCTTTTCCACTTCCCTGCCATGAAGGACAAAACAACTTTGTGAATAATTCTTGCTTTCCCAGAGAGTTGTAGAAGGCTGGTTGTTGAACAGGTAGGAAGGCTGTGTCTGCCGTGTTCTAGACTCAGTTCCTTGGGGTATGAAGTAGACAAAGTCCATCAGACAAAGTGGGGATTTAACCTTCAGTGTCAACACCTGAGGTCCGTCCTCTTAGCTGCCTACTTTAGAGTCATCCTTTAAAAATTCTGAAGTCATTGTGACAAGCTTGAGTTTTGTGAGAGAAATGGAAGTTATCCTTCAACTGTATTCAAGAAAAACTTTACTGTTAGACTTCCCTTCATCTTTCAATAAAAATATTTCTCTTTCTTCCCATCCTCTCTCTCTTTGAACAGGTAGGTGGGCAGGGAGGATTTTATCTTAAATCCAGTAAAGCCATGTGTGTCTTTCAAAAAGACTGTATTTGATTTCAGGTTACTACTGCAAGTGTGCACCTTTGTTTATGGGAACTCACTGCGATGTAAGTGTCAACCCGTGTGCTTCCAACCCCTGCCTTTATGGTGGTACTTGCATCCCGGTCAGTGATGATTTTATCTGCCAGTGCCGAGGACAATACACAGGCCAAAGGTATGTTTTGTATGGTTTATTGTACCAATGAACCCCTTAGAGAATAGGCTATAAATGTAACACTCTTTCTGTTTTCTTTTTTATCTGTTTCCTACTTAAAGCTCAGACTTTGAAACCCACTGTAGTTAGTTGAAGTTAATGCCAACCCCCATGTTACAGCCCTGAATCCCACACTATACTCACTTGCAGTAAGGTAATGATTCATTCATGCTTCCCCCCCCCCTTTTTTTTTTGCCTTTGCAGGTGCCAGCTGGGTCCATATTGCAAAGACAATCCTTGTAAAAACAGTGGCAAGTGTATTGACAGTTTGGATGGACCTGTTTGTGAGTGTGAAGCAGGCTTTCGTGGAGAAAGGTAGGTAGTGTTCCACATATATTGAATTTTTAACAGTATTACTTAATAGTTAACAGTTCAAACTGGTTGAAATCTGGAATGTTGATAAAATAGCAAATTGCCTGGTAGTGTACAGAACTGTGTATTAAATAGATCTAGAATTGTTGAGAACAAGGAGACGACAACAAAGACTACTGATGTAAACTAACCATCATTGCTCTGCTCTGTTTCTGGTAGGTGCCTGACTGATGTCGATGAATGCGTAGAAAACCCGTGTCTTAATGGTGCCCTTTGTGAGAATACTTACGGTTCATATCACTGCAATTGTAGCCGTGGATTTGGAGGAAAACACTGCACAGACATTGTTCTTAACAAATATGTTTCGACATCTTGGAACATTAGCTTCGCCGAAGTGATTGGGATTATTGTTTTCATTGCAGGAATATTCTTGTTAGTTGTCATTTTTGTTGTTTGCCGCAAAGTGATTAGTAGAAAGAAGAAGCACCAGCCAGAACCTGAAGACAAGCAACTGGGAGCTACAACGGCTTTCTTGCAAAGACCTTATTTTGATGCAAAATTGAATAAGAACATCTATTCTGACATCCCACCACAGGTTCCTGTTCGTCCCATTTCATACACTCCAAGCATTCCAAGCGACTCCAGGAACAATCTTGACAGGAATTCTTTTGAGGGGTCTGCTATCCCCGAGCACCCAGAGTTTAGTACTTTTAACCCAGATTCTGTACATGGTCACCGGAAAGCTGTAGCTGTTTGCAGTGTAGCACCAAATTTGCCACCTCCACCTCCCTCCAACTCTCCTTCAGACAGCGATTCAATACAGAAACCCAGCTGGGATTTTGACTATGACAGTAAGAAATGTTCTTATTTTATTACTTTTCTGTTAAAGGTGTGTGCTGGTACAATTTTAATATGAGTGCAAAGTCTGCCCATGCCTGTTAGGGTACAAAAGGCATTATGACTTCACTGGGTTTTGAGTCTGATCAGGCTTCATGCTCTATTAAGTTTTGTAAAAATGTGTAGATCTCGGCCTTAAATTTTATTGACTGTTTAATCTAGAATCCATTAATCGTCTCGCTTGAAACTTTTTCTTTCAGCTAAAGTAGTAGATCTTGACCCCTGCCTTTCAAAAAAGCCTCTGGATGAAAAGAACTCCCATCCTTATAGTGCTAGAGAAAGCATGTCTGAGGTCCAGTCTCTCAGCTCCTTCCAGTCTGAATCATGTGATGACAATGGTACGTAAAATACAATCATTCTGTACTGCTGCTTACATTCATTTCTTCTGTCTTTGCATCTATATCTCTTAGTGTCAATAGGACTTACATATATCGAATATATATTAAATAATAGCTTATTTAATATATATCTGTATTTACTTATGTTAATACCCAGATATGTTAATTTTTAAAAAGTATTTTGCCTATCTTACACCTCGTGTTAATTACTTTACCTTAAAATTATATATAAACATTCTGCTGTTAGAGTATTAACAGTGAAAATGCAGCAGAAGGTGTTCAGAGCCTTGTGTTTAAAAGGTGTTAAAAGCGTGTTCAAACTGAGAAACTCTTCTAGGTAATCATTAGTTATCACCTTATACGAGAATATGGTGAATTTAAAAAACGGCCTCTGCACAAATATAACTTTCGCTTTGACGTTCAGCTCTCAGTAAAAAACTTTCTGGTGTTACAGTTTCATTTGTTTCCTTCTCTTTTTCTTGCTGCGACCTCAGCTCCCATATGGATCAGATCAGTTCTGAGTGAGAGCAGAGTTTAAGGGACTGCTTGTAAGTTTGATTACTTTAGTAATGAAGGAAGCTGCACAAAAAGGAATTTTGTTATAGTAGAACAGTATATTTGGCTTTCACCATGATTAAAATGAATTCATAAAATTTCATACAATGAAAACAGCAAATATAAAAATATAAATATTTTGATCACAACTCCAGTCCATCAAAATATAATCAGTATGCATATTTGTGGGGTTTATTACTATTAATTGGAAGTCTTTTACTTTTCCATTGTGGTGACAGATGCTTTTACAGTTGATATGAATGCATCTATGTATTCAGAAATATTTCAGACTGATTGGACAAAGCCACAGTTGTCCCGTAACTTAATTCACTAAGTTAAGGTGTTTTGATTCTTTATTCCAATTTCTGCTTTTGTCTGTGTGCAGTAAAAAGAATTTGAAATTTCTTTAGCTTAGGAATAAAGAACATTCTGCTTCTCAACGAAGTAGAGTGATTTGTTCTTAACATCTGTGTTAATGATTGGTGAAAGTAAAATGGTATGCTTACAGTACTCATCATTTTATCAGTAGACCTGATACCAACTTTCAACTTTTTTCCTGTGGTATTAAGTGTTGTGCGGTACATGCTGTTCTCCCCTCCTCTCCATCCCATATATTTCATACATTCTTACTCACATTTCTTGTCATGTATTGATTACTCATTGATACATCATTTTAAGAGAAATAGGTGTAGCATCATAGATATTGTTCCTTCCTTCCTTTTTGGTAGATTCTGAATTTATTAGTTTGAAATTTAATTTGTGAACCATGCAAATAAATTGCATGTGCTTACCTCATCCTACCCTATAAAAGTAAATCCTTCTCCCTTCCAAAAGTATCTTGGGAAAGGGAAGACATAAAAAATAAATTCATTTTAGTTGTTTTTAAATAAGAATGTCACAGCCTGAATTTGGTATTCCTACTGTGATAACCACTGTTCACACACACCTTGAGTACATCAGCCACAGAAGTTTTCAGTAGATATTTTTCATACTGTAGCATTTTAGTTCATTTCAGTGAAAATTTCTTCCCCTGGTCTTCCATTGGGGGGGGGGGAAATGTAGTTTGCAGTCTAACAGGGGAAGCCTAATGCAATACTCCTTAATTCACCCAACACAAGCCTTTAGAAGAGCCTAGTTTATTGCTATCTAGAGGAAGTATTATGCAAATGGTATGTTTAGGAAACATTTCAGAAATTCTAACACAACTAAAGCAGCTTTGTGCTTGTGCAGAATTTGCTTCAGGAGGAGTTACAAGTACTTTTCCATGTTTATCAAGAATAAAATTCAGGTTTAGAGAGTATTTTATGTATTAATGCAACTGCTTTCTAGATAGAGAGTAAAGGTATATGTATACCAATAATCTTGCTCTATAAAATAGTAATGAACTGCAATTTTACAGTGTTTTTTTGTATATCTGTATGCTGTTTAAAATGATACTAACTATAGGTTTGTTTTAATTTGCTCCTTTTATACCTTTTACAAGCTTCCGTAGTGACTGTAATACACCTTGTCAATGCTGTTGTTGACTCGGTGGAAAAAGAAGGTATATATATGTTTTCATATTTTTTTACTGCTTTGGCAGAATAATGCACGTTTGTCTTCTAGTAATGTAGCCCTAGCAGATGGGAGTTATAAAATATTATTTACTTGGACTTTCTGATAAGTTTTAGCAAAGAATATATTTATATTGTATATCTGTTCATATTTTCATGTGTATGCTGTAGCTACGCTGTGGACAGGTTTCAAAGTGTGATTTCTTGGAGGGGGGAAAGAATTGGCGTAAAAAGATCTTGGTGCTTACTCTCTTCTGAAAATATTCACACTGAAGCTCCCAGCAGAATTGAGACAGCATCAAAGGCAATTACATACACTACTGTAGATGAAAAAGCAGCAGCCCCCACTTCCTTTTCTTCTCCCACCCACATCTGTTGGCACCTTGTCCAGCTGAGCAGAATGGGAGTAGTCTGGTACCAGTACGCACTTCCCTGGTCTTCAGATCAATCTGTCTCTTTAGCAGAAAAAGATGATTTCTAGTATGCAGTTGAGGTATGCAGGCATACGCATCCCTATCAGTTTAAGTAGTTACTTACTACCCAGCCGTACACCAGTAACTAAAAGGTATGTTTGGGTGTATATATGTACACACACATGTATTTGTGTGTGTGTGTAGTATGTATTTGGAAGTTAGAAAGAGGCGAAGTAGACGTTTTCAATGGAATTTTATTTCTTTTCTGCTAATGTTTAAGAACTGACCACTCTGGAAAACACAAACCCTTTGCAAAATCATAGTAGTAATAAAGGTGGCGGTGAGTCTATACAAATGCTACCTATTGTTTTAATTGAGTTAAAAATCCTTAAAGTTCCAGTAATATGCAAGTAATTCACGTCATGACCATGAGTCTGCAGAGGTTACTTCTGAAATAACATCCACAGTGTATGTTTCCTATTTCTTAATACAGACTAGGAAACCCTACTTTTTTATTAAGTCCTACTTAAAACAAAGCCATTTTAAGAACATAAAATTAATTATAGTAGCTAAAGATTCTCTTTGGTTTGTTACTTGAAGTACATCCTGTCTAATGTATGCAGACACAAAAAAAGTAGACAAATGCAAAGACTTCTAATTACATGAGAGTATTTCATTACTGTGTACCTGTAGACCATAGTCCTCAGTGATAAAAAATTGTAATGCGCAGTACATATGAAAGGGAGAATTATAAGACTAGAAGAGGTAAAATCTCTCAGGGGAAATATTTAATAACTTAGATTTTCTCTGAGATTTTAATTGGTAGAAAATAAAAATGATGGATGTAGTTCTCAAGTCAAAGTTCTAAAGTATTGCTTGATGGTTTAGTATCACTGTAAGATAAATACAAATATTTTATGCATTGCAGAATATTCACAGAGAGATGAAAGATGTCCTGCTTAGCTACTTCTTAACACTTGGAAGTTTCTACTCTTAATAAGCATTCCTTCTTTCAAAGCATCTTAGGTAAATGAGTTCTGCTTTTGAGCACCCTCAGGAGAGTGCCAGTTCAAGCAGCAGAGATCCTTGCTTAAGCCTTCAGCAAGGTCAAGCTCTGGGACAGATGGTCTTTTCTCTCAGACTCTTTAGTCTCCCCAGGTGGTTCTGTCCAACAGGTATCCTGGAAGTATGAACTGTAGCTAGTCTCATCCTAGGACAGTTGTAGGCCTGCATTCTCTGCACTGCTCCTCAGGGAAGGTCGTAGCTCCGTGCACATGGACAGTGCTGAGTGCAAGAGGAAATCTGCTCCAGTCTAGCAGATTGTCACCTAGAAAGATGGGCACATCAGGTTCTAGTTTGTGTTTCTGTATTTTATGTTAAAGGGTCTTTGCCTCAGAAGCAGAGGACAGGACCAAGAACTCCCCACTGCTTGGTAAAAGCGCTCTAAATCATATAAGGCCTATTGGCTTTAGTTTTGCACCCAGTTTCCCTAGAAAAATGGAGAATGTCGTCTTCTAAGTAGACTAGTGGTGAGAACCTTCTCCTGGAGATGAGGCCAAAGATGTTTTAGGAGTCTCAGATCACGGATAGTAACAGACTGATACCTCCTTTAGTGTGGACAGTATTTTTCTTGTCTGGGCTAGGCAAGCTTAAAAAAAAAAGGAAACATCCCCCAAGAGTCAACCTCTGTCCCTCCAGTCTTCCAAGAATAGATAAAAGTATCGATTCTTAGGAGAAGATTCTGGTATTAGGATAGGCATCGCCCATCCTTACAGACCTGAATAGGGAATATAGATTCCTGAAGAGAGAAAGATTTAAAATTTGTCAGATAACACAGGACAGTTCTCTGCTGAGCATGAGTTGTTGGGATTGCTGTACAAAGGGAGGCAGGTCTCCCAGTGCACAGCGTATGGAAGCTAGATACTAAAGGGAGAGGTCCCATCTTTGCATGAGATACTTGAAAGTCTAAGTCCTAATAGGTGCAGCCCTGTATCGAAAACCACAGGGATACAAGGAAAGAAAAAAATCAGACCAAGTCTTGTTACCCTTTTTAGCAGAAGTCCTAAACCTACTGATAGATTTCTACAGACTGCAGATTTTGCCACTACACAGCCGTGTCCTGGCTGGGCTACATCAACTCAGTAGCTATTCAACAGTTCAAGTCTAACAAAGAAGGAGCCCAGGAGAGAAAAAAAAAAAATGCCAATTTTACTACTGCTAAGTAAACTGGCGTATTTTGCCTACTAATAATGGACAAAAGCAGCATGAACATCATAGTGACAGTCATTGTTTGTCTTTACGTCGGTTCTACTATTTGATTCCTAACTACAGATGTTTTCTCCTTTTTCTTCTCATTCTGCCACCTAAAAAGAATCTTTTGCTGTTCCTGACCTCAGCAATTCAAGAGGTGACTTCTGCATGCAGTTCATTGATGTTCACCAAAATATTTCTGTTCATACTTGATTTTAACACAGACTTACTATCAGTTGCTTGCTGTGCATTTGTCTGCAGTGATTACTAGATTTGCACCTTATTACAATTCTGAATGATTTTCCTTTTTGGTGGTTAGATGAGAAAAACAATTATTTTTTAATGAGGTTAGGCTTACATCTAGTTTCCAGCAGACCAATACAAACTTATTCAAGGGGAGTTTGCAAGAGAGGATCAAGTTCGGTCATTTATGCATGATTAAGCTTGATTTTCCTGTGTGTTCTTGTATTTGAATGTGGAATGTCTTTACTAATAGTCAGAGATTTTTATCAGAGATGCGGCAGTTACTGTAGAGCTAACAGCATTTTGTGAAATTAACTTTACAATTCAGTTAAGGGGTAAAGTCGCTTTAAAAGGTCTGGATACTTTACCAATTAGAAAATACTTCTTTTATGTAAGAAAAGCATGGTTTATATATGCTAAATATATTCGTAAGAAAAACAGGCAGCTGTAATCACCCTAACTTTAATTACTTAACAGTTGATTAAGAATTTAGCTGCACCAGGGAGGCTGTTGGTTCTTTGCTATCCAGTGAACAATTCTATACCATTATGTATTGTGACAGCACATTCCATAGGTGACCTACAGCTCTTCCCATTAGGTGAGATGTCTGAGAAAATGTAAAAGTTCAAGTGTGAATGACGCAATATCTAATGCATGGCATAACTGTAAAGCTGTGTTGTGTTGAATGTCTTTTGTGGAACCGGGGCAAACTGCTCTCTAATTAACTAGTGTCCTAATCACGGTGATTGCATTGTCTTAATACGTATGTTGACTTCTCAGTTCAGATTGACTTGAAGACAAGATACTAACATTACCTTTTTTTTTAAAAATCAACTTTTCAGGTTATCACTGGGATACATCAGACTGGATGCCAAGCGTTCAGTTGCCAGGTATCCAAGAGTATCCAAATTACGAAGTGGTTGAGGAGTCAGCTCCCCTCTACACGGATCCAAACGCCATCGATACAGACTATTACCCTGGCGGTTATGACATAGAGAGTGATTTTCCACCTCCACCTGATGACTTCCCTGCACCTGATGAGCTTCCACCGTTACCACCAGAATACAGTGACCAGTTGGAGTCAATACAGCCACCCAGAGACATGCCAGCCGTAGGTAGCTTGGGTTCTTCTACAAGAAGCAGGCAGAGATTTAACCTGAATCAGTACCTTCCCCATCACTATCCTGCAGACATGTCAGAACCTCAGACCGCAACCAGTGGCGTCAACGGCAGTTACAGAGAACCTTATGCTCCTTACACGTTAGGGTACAATAGAGACTTTGAAGCACCCGCTGTAGACAACATGTCCATGTCTGTGTATGCTTCCACAGCTTCGTGCTCCGATGTGTCAGCGTGCTGTGAAATGGAGTCTGAAGTCATGATGAGTGACTATGAGAGTGGCGATGATGGTCATTTTGAAGATGTGAAAATTCCTCCACTTGATTCCCAGCAACATACAGAAGTCTGACACACTCAACAAAAGTGCCTGGACTCTAACAAACTTTGTCAAATCTAGAGCAACTTCCAAGAGCTTTTTTATTTTTTTCTTTTTCCCAGCCACAGTGAATGCTTTTGTTTCAGTGAGCTAAACTGGCGTGGCGGCATTGGATCATGCAGCTCCATTTCACTAAATTAGCCTATTTCCATTTCCTGACCTACTGTAATTGGACAGTTCCAAGATTTCCATTGGCTGTGCCATTTCTGAACATCCTTTTTGTACTTACATTGTCTATGTTAAAAAAAAATCACATACCACTTCTCCATGTTAGCATGATGCATATATTTATATAGTTCTAATGCAATTAATTTTCTCCTACTTTTTGTAAATTTTATGTACAGTTTTGATTTTAATAGTTTTAACTAGATTTTGTAGATATTTTGTGAATTTGTTTTCCACTGAAACTAGTGGTGTTAGTGTGCCATTAAAAGCTAGCACCCTGACTTCTTTAATCAGGGCGTCACTGTATGTATTCCCCCAAAAACTAAGGTTTGACATTTCATTATAAAAAAAATACAGCATATTCACACAATTCCAACTGTACATAGGTTAGGTCTGATAACTTTCTGGGTCAACTACATGGAAATGTCTTAAATGGGTTGCTGTATTTTAGAACAGTAAACATTTTTTCCCTTCTTGGAAAGTGTGTTGGGGACCCTCTACATACCAGTTTAGAACCAAAACCACCACGACACAGTTTTTATAGTGTCTGTATATTTGTGATCCAATGGTCTTGTAAAGGTTTTTACTGAAAATTACCATTAGCCAGTCTTTCTTACTGACAATAAATTATTAATAAAATACTTTAGCTTTGCTCTGTGTATCTCTATTATATAATATACAATTGACAAAGCATTCAGTGCAGCATTTTTAAGTCTGTATATGTTTTGTACTGTATTAAGTTACTTGCTCCAAGCAACACATTTTCTTCTCCTCAGAAATCAAACTGCAGCTATGTTAGAGATGCTCACTAGATGGCAGCGTGTGTCTACTTAATGGTGTTTTAAAAAGTAATCGGGCCAGTATGAATAAAGATTGATGGGTATCAAACTTCAGTAGCCTTCTCGGTAGTTTGCATTTTTCTTTAAACATATAATATCAGCTATGTAAATTACTGAGTATTTTTTCCTGAAGTCCCAAAAATATATACAAAAAAAAACCCCAAGCTCTTTAAAGCAGTTTCTTCCTTTCTTATTCACCTGAATAGTTATTTTCATGAATAGTTGTCCCTTGATTGTGCACTTGCACGCTGAGTTTGTGATAAATACATGAGGGGGGTTTATGCAATTATATTTCAATTGCAGTTTCTTGCATTAAGTTCACACTAGAAGTTTACCTTGAAGAAGTCAAGACAGGATACAGTTTGCCTGTATATTTTCCAGCTGCTTGTCTGACTAGAAAAGAACAAAGCCTCTAACAAAGTTCTCTAGCATAAATTTGTCCTGATGGTAGGCTAAAGAAATAAGATAACTGTCTTCTGCCTCTTGCATGAGGGACGCTTTAAGTTCAGAACAAATTTCCTAGCACATTAGTGAATTTTTAATAGAGCCTGGAATCCTCCATTTTTTTTTCCTACTGTCTCATAAAATTTTGTAGCCTGGAAAGGTATTATACTAGATTCTCTCAGGCATGAGAGCTACACCTAGGCCTTCCACCATCTGGGGGAACAGGGTACTGGATTTTGCGTTTGGAGTGCTACTCATGCACAATATGGAACAACTCCCAGCCTAGCAGCTGTATAATGGAAACGGATGGATTACAGGACAGAGCCAAGAGCCAGGCACAGATATTCCTCAGTGTTAACTTGCCCATATGCAGGTAAAAATCTCATGATGTATGTAAAAAGGCTAAAATCAATGGGTTTAAAACCATCTTCTGGCTGTAGATAACAAAGCTTTTTGTACATTGGACCAAGTGTTAGCATTTTCTTATTTAATAGCTTTAAAAGAATCTTACAGAACGGTGAGTAAAGGGTATCATACACTCTATGGTAGTTAGGATCACTGCTTAAGGTCCATCTTGAGCTATGAAGGTTAAGCTTAGTGGCAGTTCTACTCAAGATTTCTTAATCCTGCTTCTTGGGAGGAATGAACCTCGGAAGTCAGCAAGAGGAAGATGCTGCGCAGATTTGCATCATTTCTCAGTTGATAAGGACTCCCAGTAAAGATGAAAGCCTGCCCTACAAATACAGTTTCTTAAGTTACTCATTTACAGCAGAAAGGTCTGAATACAGATTTTTAAAATTGAGAAGTGGGAAGGACAGGAACATCAAGACTTAAGTATACTTTTATTCATAGTACTGTGAACTGAAGGCTAGTGTAGAACATCATGCTGAAAAGGAACAATGTCTCATTACTCTGCAAAGAGACTCCAAGTCAGCTTAAGAAAACCTTGCATTGAAAGCATCAGAATATCCTTTGTATTTTTTTCTTTCTCTTCACAAGAACCGTGCTGCTAAGCAACATGCAACACCCAGGTTATACTTCACAGCAGAAGACAAGAGGGCATCATAGCAGTCACTCACAGAAATAACAGGTGGTTTCAACTCTACAACAGCATTGCTGTTGGTGAGTAAAGCAAGACCATGTTGAACAAACGCTCCCTTTGTAGCAGTACCAGGAGCTATTACCACCCAATTAAATTCCAGTAAGTAAGTGCAATTAAACCTGTTTTCCCCACACAGAGCTACAACAATACACAAGACCAAGCTGGTGAAATTTTTAACCCATTTAAGGCACTGATACAGCAGAGCATTGCTGTTTGACTCAATAGTAGTCCAAGACATTCAAAAGCATTGGCCAGATGATTTATTTTGAGACAAGCATTTTAAAATAGGGAATATCAGTGAAGTTATACATTCAAATCCTCATAGCTACTGTTAATATGTTTTACTTAACTCCTTATACAGATTTTTAAGTGGCTAAAGATAAATACAAACTTCATCTCTCAGCTTTTGAGTAGTTGGCATATCCATATTAAAGAGGTCTTAAGCAATACCCTAAATCACAGAACAGTTGAGGTTGGAAGGCATCTCTTGACTATCTCCAAGGATGGAGACTAAAACCTCTCTCTGGGCAACCTGTTCCAGTGTTCATCTGTCCTCACAGTAAGAGTTTTATGTTCAGGTGTAGTTTCATGTGTTTCAGCTTGTGCCCATTGCTTCTTGTCCTGCCATGGGGCACCACGGAGAGGAGCCTGTCTCCATCTTCTTTACATCTTCACACCAGGTATTTATAAACATTAGTAAGTTCCCTGCTGAGCCTTCTCTTTTCCAGACTGAACAGTCTCAGTTCTCTCAGCCTCTTATGAAAGAGTCCCAATCGCCTTCTCTTTTCCAGACTGAACAGTCCCAATGCCTTAATCATCTTACCAGCCCTTTGCTGGACTCTGGTTAACTCCCTGTCTTTCTTGTACAGGAGAATGTGGAAGTGATTTTTTTTTTCCTATTTTAAAATACTTATGAGCTAGTAGAATTTAAAGTTTTATTGAGCAGATTTGAGTCAAACTCATTGCTGTTCAATCTACATTTTATTTGGAGCATATGAAATGTCATTTTGCCTTGGAGCAGAGAACAAACTGCAATTCTACCTGATTAATAGTATTTGAGGTAGAAACCACAGACAACCCTATAAAACTTATTTCAGTCAGTATTTAACACTCACACCTGGTCTGAGGACTCCAGGATAGAGGCATACACATACAAGAAGGAACATGACCAGAGAGTACCAGGTTTTGGCCCCTCCTCCAAGGATATTTACTCAGATTGTTTTTCTACCATTTCCCTGTTCTACCCATTGCCTCCATGAAACAAGTACTGTCCCAAGCAATCAAGTCTAAGAGGAGTTCCTGCGCTGCCCAAGGGATACAAATCTGAATCCACTCAAGCCAAAGAAGGTACTAAATCATTCTTTAGCTGCAAGACACATGAAATAAGATCCACCTTTTTATTAGGGTAGAGGGAGAAGAAGGAATGCGCTACCTCCACCTTTAATCTATCTGTAAGGCCCTTGAAGACAGTTGCAGGGATTAGTCCATGCTCTGTCAGGGGTCATGGCTGACACCTGTCTGCAGACAGAGACCAGTGCTGAATAGGTCAAGTTCACCAACGTGCCTAGGATGACTCCTGACTTTGTATTCACAAGCTCTGCATGCTAAACAGTAGCTGCTAACTGCCACACCAAGGTACCCGAAGCCTCCACGCAAGGAGCCTACACACTTCACAGCAAAGGTCTGCACACACTCCACGCCCAAAAGTCAGACAGCCAAGAGGCGGGTGCCTCAGTTTCTTTTCATAGCTCTTGCCATTTTTTAGCATTAAATGGCTTTAAAGCCACAGAAGCATTCCAATCATAACACAGATTTAAAACTTCACACACAAAAAAGTTAGGCATTTGCAGCCGTCACACAGGGGTCAAGGCTATCAGTAAGACTATGACATGAGCAAACACTTTCATTTAGAGTTATCAAAGCTGAGCCATATGCCTTTCTACACTTTTTGCTGCAGATGATCATTTCTCAGTTTCTTATTTTCTTACATGTTTGGAGTAGACACCTCCAGTGTGAGGAAAACCACCAAGAAGCCCAATTATGTGAATGAGTCATGCTATCATTAATCCCCAGGGTACCAATTGGAAAACATGCTAAGCAGGATGAATTGCTTTCAGAGCTTGCATTTAACTTTGAAGAAATACATAGGGAAAGATTGTGCTGCTGCATCAAAAAGTTCTGTTTTCTAATTTCATATCTTATAGAGAGCTTAAAGCACAGACAGTAATTTATAGCATAAAAGTTCAAATGCCTCCTGTTGAAACAATTAATACTTTACAATGCCCATATAGATAATAAGAACTTCTGCTCTGAGTGTCACTGGGGGAAAAAAAGGCCTCAACTCACAGAGAAAAAGGCTAAAAATATAGTTAGCCTGATAAATGGAGCTTGATTGTATGTATTGAGGTTTTTTTTGTTTCAAAGCCAAACACTGTTCTGTCCCAATGTTATTTCACAGAGCTCACCTCCAAAATCTTAGTGTAGCTGTTCAGAAACACCTAGAAAGCGGGAGAACAAAGCTTACTTCGCCTGAGTTAGATTAAACACTTAAAGTGTTTAAAACCACATCTTTCACTGATTACCCACCTCAAGAGGTCCTGCTGAGGAAGCCAGAAAGCCATCTAACCTGGGCAACAGGAAAAGATAAAGACAAAAGATGCACCTTGTGTCCCAATAAAACAAAGAGCAAGAAGACAATGGTGACAGAAAAAAAACCCACCCCCCCCAAACACACAACAAAAACAAAAAATACTTATCAGCTCAGAGCCAGACATGCACAGAAGCAAAATGTGAGGAATTTTGAAAGTCAAGAGGAAGCCAGCTACTGAAAGTAGAGAGCAGCTGAAGCAGAGAGAGGTTTGGCTTTAAGTCCAAGAAAGTATATCCTAACAACAGTTTCAAAGTCTTTTAGTAGGCCATGTCTTAAGTATTTTAGACACTTCAATTTGTAGCTTAGCTGTTTCCTCTGATTTAGTGTGGGCTAATTCTTGCTCAGCATACAAGCTTTTCTGAGAGCTAGATGTGGAGCTGTGTTCCTCAAGTTAAAAGTCCCATCTTACTTTGGAGATGCAAACCTTTCTAGGCTGCCCTTGATAGCCTTCCTAAGAGGAAATTCTTTTCCTTCTGAACAGGGTGACTAGAATCCATATGTATCACTGTATTGCTGCCATGACTTTCCTATTGGCCACCCTAAAAATCCCACCATCACTATTTTAACATTATGAGGAAGTCAGGCAGACTCAAGATTAAGCCTCCTCAGTCTCACTGGGGACAGCAGTTCATTTCCCCTCCACTTCCTCAGTTCTAGTTGAGGTTAATAAATCCTGTTGCCAAACCCCTGCTAACGAGTCTACAGCCCCTTTGCAGATCAGCAAAAGTCCCTCCCCTCTTAAGCCCGCAGCACAAGCACACAGGAGGGAGGGCTGAATTTATATTCCCAGAAGGCAATGGTATTCACACTTACTGTTAAAACAAGCAGAGAAAAGGTCTCGCATTAAGGGGCTGACATTCAGCTCAGGCTGTACCTGGATTCAGATATTACTGAGTCACCCCTTAAACAGAAAATGTACGGTTATGCTGTACTTTAAATGCCAGAGATTATTTCCCTATATCTGGAGTGAAGCATGTTATTTTAAGCACCCCTGATCTTTAGGGTTTGGGGTTTTTTTGTTTGTTTTTAACCTTTTCACTATAACTAGTCGCAGTTTCCTTGGGAAAAGGCAGAAATATCTTCCACCCCCATTCATACTCGATTTAGCCACTCTGCCAGAAACTTGTTTATATCAATCCATTTTAGGACCCTATACAGAAAAGAATGGTCTTCAGTTAAAAAAAAAACACTCATGAGTGTCCAACTTGGCTTGTCTCTCACAACAGGGTTAGAGTCTTAAGGAAAGCTTGTAACAAGCAAGTTCTCTCTCTCTCTCTACAGAGTTAGTAAAAAAGGATGCTCTAATTATGGAGGGTATAGTGAACAGTTCAGTCTGTGTCCAGGGACTAGTGTACAAGGTTGAAAATATCTCATTTCTATACTGTGCTTAAGTAGGCTTTGCCATTAAGAACAGCTAGACACATCAACATCCATTAATAGCCAAACACCTACAGATTCTCAAAGAAGATGAGAAAGTTTAAGAAGGAATCCTCTCATGAACGGAGCATTTCAGAGTAATTCACAATATCTTAATTGCTCCATGTTTCCAATGTGTTGTTCATTTACCACAAGGTTAACTCTATAGTAGCTTGCCTCAAGATAGGTAGTGTACCTATCCTCTCCCCGATTCACACGTGTTGGGATTTCACGCACACCCACATGATGTACAACATCTTTCAACCTCGGCCCTGTCAGCGACTCCTTCACTGCACAATACTTACCATGAGCCCCTAAGAGCAAAAGCAGCTCTTGAACTTGTCCTTTGCAGTACACAGTACCCAATGAGTAATACTGTTGAAGACATAGCATTTAACAAAAGAGTTTAATTTTAAAACTTTGTAGGCGCATCAAAAGCCAAAACTTCTTACTGCCATGATCAAAAACATCCAAACAACACAGAAGTGAGCACGCTTTTTAAAGAGAGCGAAGAGAGGCAGCTAAAAGGCAATTCTTAGCACGGAGCACAGGTTGTACAAAGATGTCATATTGGCAAGCTTGTGCCATTTATCTCAACAAGACTTGAAAGACAAAAAAAGGAGACTGGCATGGTACAACAGCAAAGCAAGGAAGGCTATGACCTCCAGGAGGCTGAAGTTGTACAAGAGTGAGGAAAATAAGAAGGAACAAACTCTGGCAAGTACAGTGCAGAGCAAGATCATCCAGAGTTGTTTAAGGAACAATTTGCAGACATCAAAAATTAAAAGTTTATTTTGAAACACATTAAAAGCAGAAAGTTCTGCTGGAGAATCTATAAATACAAAACTAATAGAAGATCAAGGTGTAACAGGAACCTTGGAGAATTCAAGACTAGCAGATGTTTTCCCTACTGCATCTATGTCCACTGTGGGAAAAGTTGAGATGTTTCACTGCTTTCCAATGTCTTAACATGAAAAATCACACAATAAAAGGGTATTAATGAATGAGAATAAACGGTATCAAAGACAATACGGCACTGACTCCACACTTGTAAAGCACTTAAGGATCAGAGGCCCATGTTATCTGGGGCACAGCCAACTAAAACTGTCTCAGGACCACAAGACTGGCCACTGACAAAGACAGAATACAAAGCACCAGCTTCCCATGGATGCAGCATTTAAGAAAGAATGCAGAAGCAGCAACAAACAGGTAAATTGAGATTGTCAAACCGGACAATCTGGTCCGCTGCTTGTAAAATGAGAACTGAATCAAATCACATGGCGCCAGTCTGGGCATCTGCAGATTCTCCGTACAATCCTTTCGTGGTTTCTTTGTTCTTACACATAAGAGACAAAAGAGCACCTGCCAACATGACCACTGTCAAAAACATTTATCCAAACAGCTCAGTCTTATCTAATGTAAAAGCAGATCTCACATGGGCACTGTGACATTAGGAGTGTAGTCAACATCAGGGGACAAAAGCTGCACATTTCTGCTTTCATTCAGATAGTTATGGAACAGGGACAGAAATTCAGGTTCAGGTAAAAATATTAGGTTAGAATTACTACCCAAAGATAACCAGATGAGTATTTCCTGACAGACAGATTTACGCAGCAGCCAGCTCTGACTTTGAAAGTGAAAAATGGAAAAAACCCAGAGTCCTTCATGTAAAGCAGAGTTTTTACCAAGGTTTTCCATAAAAAGGACAACTGTTTTAGTAATTTGGAGCACTGAATAAAGGTGTAGAGAAGTTGTACTAGTGCCTTCTCCTGTTTTTTGTGAATTATTTCAGTTCTGTTCCTTTACCTTTTTGTTAAAAAAAAGAAACAAGATGCTTTCCTTTTAAGATGAACTGAAGATTCACTTGACCCAAGGGTGTTTTGGGGTTGGCTTTTTTCAGTGTTCATTTCAGCAAGATACAGGAGCTTTCATGCAGCTGTACTGAATGAAGTTTTCAGTTTGGTGTCTGAACCAGGGAGAAGTTATTTTTACTGCCCTGTTTCTGAAATTGCTTTTCGTCTCTGTTACTATATGGCAATACCATCAGCTATGTCCTACAATGAAGTTCCTTCTACACTTTTCTAAGACAACACAACACTGAAGAAATGTTATTTCCTCCACTAGAAACAAAGCTTTGCAGAAATCACTGCTACAGGAACACTCTTGCATAGTCTTGTCAATACGTTAATTTGCAGTTTCAAATCTTAAAAGATAAAGCCATGGGCAGCAAAGAATTAGTTGTAATTTAAAACCTCTGTTACTACTTCAGGTATTAGTTCTAATCATTCCTTCTTCTATCCCTCCTTCCACTAACTTTAAATATAAATCGTTACAAAGGCCAATAAAACAGCTAAAGATATCAAACTCTACAGCCTGAAGTTAGTAATGCAGCATCTCAAAATATATAGACTATAAGAATGCATAAAATAAAATTGAATTATGGTTGTTTTCTTTCAGGAAACATCATAGGTTAACGAAAGAGTTCGCTTCCTCCTAATATTCCTCCTAAGCACTTGGATTCCTATACAGTAGAAATGAATCCAAACTCAGTGAAGTGTCTTTTCATTAGGATTACAACGCCAAACATACGTTCTATTCAACTAGTAGGAAATAACTATTAAGTTAGATACACTTATGACTTGACCAGATTTTATCCACCAATATTTTTATATTTCAGCTCCACATTCATTCAAAGGAAAGATGTGACAAATCCAGATGAGCACCCGACAGCAGCACAGGACAGTGCAACAGTACGACACCACGGGTTTGGAAAACACTGGCAACCACAACACTGGCACTCAAGCCCAGAGACCTTCCTACCTTTTCAAATTCCAGTTCTTTCACGATCTATTCTGGTGCTTCCTCCTGAGAATTTTAGAAGCTTCTCGTACAGCTCAAAACACAGGTACATTCACGGTGTGTGGAGAAATATTTGTTACGCTTGGCAAGATGGAACACTTCTCCAACATCATCTTCCTTTGATAAGTTAGACCTCACCACTACAAAGTGCCCCTCCTTCAAAGTACACTACTGGACCAGTAAAACCAACAACAAAAAACCCAACAGGAATCTTGGAGGTTCTTCAAGGGTTCAGTTCTAGTTGCGACACCTACCGTGCATGCTCCTGGAGGGGCCAGTGCCCCGAAGCAGCACTAACTGCTGGCCAGTCACTTCCTTCCCAACCATTTCTCTTTGTGAGGCTAGATAATACCTCTGCTCACATTTCTCCCCTCTAAAAGTCCAGTTTTATCTTTCATTTAGGCATTTCACTTCCCTAACTCTACCTCTAGGCTCTTTTCCAGAGTACATCCCAGCAGGAGGTCAGCATGCAGGGGAGAAGCTGGCGGTCTGGCATCGCAGCCAGACAGATTTCTGAGATTCCCTCTACCATTATTTCTTTCTTTCCTTCTGCTGTTCACTCTGACTAATGCTGCTGCCCCTAATGCAGCTGTAGACCTTGCAGGTAACAAGCGGAGCCATCTCCCAGAGTTCATACTTCCATCCAGCAGCAGTTCCAGAGCCTGTTTAACCAGTGCTGCTTATATGGAAACCCTGGATGCCAAAAGCTCTTCTTGCTATCGCAAGGGGCTGCTGTTAACTGTTATAATCAAGACAAGACGGTTTGGAAAGCACTGCATGCATCAACATCAAGCAAAATTCATGAGATCAAAGCAATGAAATTGAGTGTTCAGAAATGCAGCAGCAGCTCTTGAGCTATAAGACATATAGGTTTCTTCCAGGTGAGAGATGCTTTTTTTGGTACAGGATTTGGATTACTGCTACTGTTACCAGGGAGCAAGAACCAGTGTACAAGTACCATGCTGCCTATTAAGAAGCCACAGAATTACAAGTAATACTTGAACTAACCTTTAGATAGTGCAAATGGCATGCCAACATGAATTAGTGAAACTGGATATTATACAGCAAGATCATCATGGTTGCCCGGTATACAAATTAGCAAGAAAAACTCTTCCCTGGAGAAAACACACACATAAAGACTTAAAACAAAAGTAACATGCGTGAGAGCTGCAGTCATAGCCAAAACACAGGATCTGACGCTGAATGACACTGGACAGACAGAAGACACCCAAGGGACTACTGTGTTTCAGATCTTAGGATGACATCAGACTGCACAGCTGATACCTCATCACCCAGCACTACATATATCTGGTCTGACATACCTAGAGCAATACTACCTTTATGATTATTTATATTACCAAAGCAGCACGACAGTAAGGGAACTGCAGTCTGAAGCTGATTCATAAATATTCCCTGGAGCATCTAAAATGTATTTATTCCTAGCTAGAATTAAAATATAAATGAATTTCAAAATGACTGCAATTTCTCCTTCAACTTGCGATCACAACACCAGACTGGTTCCTTGTGCTTAAGGTATCGGTTTGAAGACATCTCTACTATTCTGTTTTTACTATCAACTTAGGAACTGGCCCAGCTGAGTTGTCTCAGGCTGAAGGAGCTGCACCCAGCCTTTTGGTCTACATGCCTGGTTGTGCTCAGTGTTGCTTGGGTAGGAGAAATACCCAACACATTGCTCAGGAGAGCTAGAATCACAGAACATCGTTCTGTTTGAACTTCTGTGCATGTTGCTGTTCACATACCAATAAAATGCTGGTACAGCTGCAGAGAGGGGTCCCTCCTCCCATCTTAGAGAATCAGGCATCAGTAAGGATGAAACAGTGACCACCCTATTCCTCTGAGGTAACAAGCATTTAAACAGGAAAGCAAATTAATAAAGGCTTGTCATAAAATTGCCACACACAGTCCTGACTGCTGCACAAACTGATCAGAGGTGGGCATTAGAAGAAACAGTAGCCAGTCCAGATTCTGCTTCATTAAACAATATCAAAAAACATTATGATGTATCTTCTCCAGGACAGTAATAAGACCAACAGAAGCAAGTCACAGTAAGATCTGGACTGCTACCCATTCCTTCATCATGCTTACACACATCTCCTTCTCCATCTCCTTTTCAGAAAACTGAATTAGAAAAATACGGAGATTTTACCACTTGGTCAGTCTGGCCCCTCATGCTGCCATGTAGCTGGTGGCTCACATCCCTTCAAGACAACCCCCAAAGCAGCTCAGCCCCTTGCAGGATTCCCATTTCCCAGACAACTCCAGCAAGACAAGCAGCCCTTTTGCAGCTCTCCTCTGCTGGAGGAGTTACCCCCAGCAAACCTTTTCCCCTCCGCATGTTTCCAAATGAAGGCTGCCAACCTTCCCCACACCTGTGTCTCATAGCCTTAATCCTACCCAACCCTCAGGTGCAGCCCAGGGCACTGAGGACACCCACTCTTATTAACCCTTTCATACCAACATGCAGTGTTTAATGCAAAGCTTCCTAGAAGTAAGTTTTCAGCAGGGATCTGAAGAAAGTCCACATGACAACGTGGACGGGGGGACAGGGAGAAGGCAAACAGGATTTCAGGGGTTTGTGACTTCAGTTACAAAGGTTTAAAAGGGAAGTAGTAACAGGCCTTTACCATTAGGATTGTGCACAAGCAGCTCAGAATCACAGAAGCTACTGTAAGCTGAAAGTGTAGTCGTCTGCTTTATTAGTCATCTAAACAGACAGAAGTTGATGACAGAAGGGACAGATTAATTCCCTCCCAAACATTGTGCTGCAATTTGCGTGAAGCCTGTTTCCTTCAACCATGATCCCACTGTTCAAATTCCCACCCAGGGTTAATCTCCAGGTTGGACACATCCTTCTTGTCACTGTGTATTTGCAGTCTCCACAGAAAAATAAGCAGCACCACATTATCCTTGAAGAGTCATCCTTTCGCCCTCCAGTAAATCCCCCTGTTGGGCTCATCTAGCTTGTTAAAGAAATTCTCCTCCTATATTTACTTCATATGAATTTAGGTCAACAATAACATTTCTTTCAATATACACATTTGTTTGTTTAGAGTTTCCTTTCTTAAATTGTTCACCTTTGTCCTTGTTTACTCATCACCATATATACTGACTTTTAGAATGAGATTGAAAGTTCACCATTTTCCAGTTCTGTCAGTCAGCAAATAAACCTCGGAAATCTTAACATCAACTCTTTGACTGATTCAACTTCTAAAACATACAGTTCATTGGTTTTAACAACACATTTTCTTTCACACCAGATATGTTGCACAGTTCCACATGACACCAAATGCAGAACAGTTTTCCTGAAATAGCAATCTAATAATTGTAAACAACATAGTATTTGTACAGTATGTGCTCTGAAGTGGTTGCTTCATTTAGAAGACATTAAATATCACATGAAATAATTCTGGGGTTTTATTCCTCCCCATAAGTATATTTTTTTTTGTGTATGATGCCATTTCTTTGGTCTGTAATAGCTTCTTTGTCCGTTTTGGTTTTTAAACATGCTGCATTGCTCAGCGAGAGGTGAAAGGCATCTCAGGGTTTCACTGGCTCTTTGCTGTAATTGCTAATACTCTCTACCATCATGAAGGATATCTGCTTACTGTATTGTAATAGCACCCTTAAGGGTGCACAGAGAATACATATTTAGAAAGAAAGTTACCCTGAAAACCAAATACAAAGATGGAGGTGGAGGAAAGGCTACAGTAATAACAGACAGTCCGCTAAAGAAGAAAGTTAAATCAATAGAGAAAGACAGAACAATAGGACAACATTTCTAGAGGACCAACTCTTGATAACGTGTAATTGCAAGAGACAACTACATCAAGTAGGGAAAAACATCCTTTTCTTAAACTTTTGGCTATTCTATAACTTCTTTACAGTTAAATTGTGCCCAACAGGCTTCGTCTGTAAGAAAGGATACAGAGCTATGCTAGGAAAGCATCTTGAGACAGTCTCTCAAGATACGTGGATGCTACATTTCCAGGGAGACCTCAAAGCCACTAAGAAAATCCTGTGACTGACAAAAAAACAGACAAATACAGCTCTGGATGTGGCCAGAAGGTGCCATCAAGAACACGTGGGACCTCTCACCACCAAACACACTCAGTGCACTATGCTAGAGTACCGCAGTCAGTCCCGGCCAGCACAAACTGGCCCTGCTGCTCTTCCTCTCGCCTCCCACTGCTAAATCCAACTCCCCACCTCTCCACTACCTTGTGCTTGTACAGCCTTCAGCATTGCAACAAACCAAACCAAGGAGTTCCTGTGAGACAGCAGTTGAACTTACCAACAAAAAGCAAGTACTCCATTTCCCAAGCCAGTTTGCTACTTACCTGCAGAGGGATAGAAAGGGCTAAAAGAACAAGGGTGTTTAGAGGGCAAAAAGTGAATTCCCATTTTTCCTTATGAAGAACATCATTGTCTTTGTGGTAGTCTCTAAACCAGTGAGGCATTACTATCATCCCGTAACCCACAAAGATTTTGGAAGTGTTTTCCTACCTTTCATAGGTATGTGATCGGAAAAGATGCCTTCTTTTCTCAGCCTACATCTACCTTATTTCAAGCACTCCTTCCTCCTTCTAACTTGTAACTACTGAGAGGTCTTTGTCACATTCTTCTACTGTGGAAGAAGATATCCTCTTCCTCCTTGAACACAACATCTGCAAATCGTCAGTTGCTTCCCCATAGTCAAATCTGACTTTACCTGCACTCTCTTTGCAAGCTAATAGAGGCCTGTCCTGTGACACAATGCTCCATTAATGCAGAAACTTAACTATAGCAAGACATTAGGGAACTCTAGACAAATAGCCTGGATGCCTCCCACAGGCTTCATTCCTTCCAGCACACAGGCATGCCCATCCACACCTTTTCCTTCTTCACCAGGCTCCTTCCACCACTACCACTGCCTGCTTAGCCCATCTTTTTAGACATGCAGATCCTCCACCTGGGCAGCAGCTACAATAACAATGTCAAGCCCTCCCCCCCCATTCAGGTGTGTATTTGCTGCATTTGACACTTCTCAGAGAGGAGCACCTGGCCTGGATACCCTTCCCTTCTAAGTCTCACTGCCACTCTGCTACCTGGACATTAACACCTCTCATTGCAAATTCACATTGGCTTATGTCTGCTTTGCAGAGAGCTACAAATTCTGGAAGGTATCGGAAGGAACTCTGTTTTACATGATAAATTAAATGGTACAGTGTTTTATAAATATTTATGATGACTTTTTTTCTGAGAGCTAACTATTATGTGGCAAGTGTATTCACCAGAGGACAAAACCTTATTTCCTTGATAACAGGATTGAAAAAATAAGGCAATACAAGTTTTTTGCCTTTATGGACTATAACTACAAGCTGCCATTCATAAATGTTAAGACTGCACTTGTTCTGCAAGCAGGCTGAAAATAAAAGTGTATTGGTGTAGTCCATTTAATAATATACCTATGACCTCAAAGTATTCATGTTAACAAGTAGCCTATAACAGCATACACCATATTACAGAAAAAGCAATTCAAGAGAAACATACAAACAACCTTTCCAACAGAAAGTGTTTCTTCTAGTACATGTCACAATAAGGTTAAAGGCTTAGTTTAAACATTTTTCTTAAGCATTCTGTTGTGCATATTGATCTAAGCTTTAAAATTCATCTGGTGTACTCTAAAATTTCCTCCAGAGCCCTGGAGGAATCATAGAATCATTAAGGTTGGAAAAGACCTCTAAGATCATCGAGTCCAACCATCAACCCAACACCACCATGCCCACTAAACCATGTCCCTAAGCACCTCATCTACACGTCTTCTAAATACCTCCAGGGATGGGGACTCAACCACTTCCCTGGGCAGCCTGTTCCAATGTTTCA
>NW_008795127.1:3039873-3040170 GCF_000699145.1 Aptenodytes forsteri | reverse complement strand
CCAAGTACAGGGGCACGATCACTTCCCTACTCCTGCTGGCCACACTATTTCTGATACAGGCCAGGATGCCATTGGCCTTCTTTGCCGCCTGGGCACACTGCCGGCTCATGGTCAGGAAAATGCAAGGCTAATAACATACAGGGTAATAAGAGATGGAAAATGCCTGTCTTATTGATTAAATATATATTTATACCAGGTTCATCTCCCTGATTTTGCTGTTTACTTGAGTTTAAGCAGCTAAGTTTTTTTCCTTGATTCCTCTGCTTATTTTTTCTTCCCCCCACCCCCCCCCCCCCC
>NW_008795127.1:3026534-3039784 GCF_000699145.1 Aptenodytes forsteri | reverse complement strand
TCTTTGATATCTACCTCTTTGTTTTTCAGTTCCCAGGGTGGAAGAGGGGCTTTAGAGGAGCGGATTACAAGATGCATGTTCCCAGTGTGTCCATATGCCTTACATCTAAATTCTATTTGAAAAATCCTTCGTTCTAGTCAAAACCAGGACATAACTCGCCCACTGAGGAAGAGCCATAACAAGGCTCTCACACTGGTAACAAGAATGTTTTATTGCTATTAAAGCCATGAATCTCCACACAGAAGATTAACTATTAACTGTATCATTACTTCATTTGCTATTAGCAAAAGCAACAGGATAGGTGTTAGGAATAATATGACAGAAAAGGCAGAAAGATCAAAGAGGACATGACACCTATCCAGGGCTTATCCCTCCTCTTCTACCTCACTGCACTACTTCCCTTGCAATATTGACATCAGTACAATTGACCTCCTGATGGAGCTGTGCCAGGGTCTCCAAGACCTCTTCCACCCAAGCAGATTCTAGCCCTTGCAGCACGCGAGGAATTGCACATTTCTGAGAGCAGATCTGCCTCCTTTCCCTCCAGAGTATGTCTTCCCAGCAGCAGTGTCCACAGAAAAGTGACCTTAAAGTCCAGTCACTTAAATAATCTTACTTTTAGGGTTTTTTTGTACCTGCTTTTATTGAGCATAGCTTTACACAGGTATGTAGAGCTCATTCAAAAACAGCAGGAACATACACCACAGTTGGCAAGTCTGAAGTAAAAGAGAAAAGAAAGAGCTGGATCCTGTCCAGCCAGTGACAAAGAAGTTTAAGTTATTGAGCACTGTCTTTTCCATACTCATTTGAAAAGAGTATTTGTCTCTCAAAAGAAAATTACTATATGTCAAAGTGATTTCAAATGGAAGCAGAAGACACATGATAAAGAGACAGGGCATATGTGAGAAGAAAGCTCTTCCAGGTTTTTAAACCTGCCACTCCAGACAGACTCCAAACAAGCAGAAAGCAGAAAGGATTTTTAAAAAAAAAAAAAAAAAAAAAAAAAAAAAAAAAAAAAAAAAAAAAAAAAAAAAAAAAAAAAAAAAAAAAAAAAAAAAAAAAAAAAAAAAAAAAAAAAGAGAACTTAACCTGGCTTGGACTACTTCTCCTGTCCATCAACTCCATACAGGGAAATAGGAAGACTCAAGCAAAACTGCCAGGCCCTAGCAGATAGGTTTTCCACAGGAACAGACCTTCCCCAGAAGCACAACAGGCAAAGTGTCTGGAAATACAGGTTCTCTGCTTTCACCCAAGATTTCACTTGTCTCTTAAGAGCAAAACATGCACTGCTCACTAAATCTTGACACTGAAGTCAGATGTCCTTACCTAGAATGGGGACACTGAAATTTTGCTTCATTGTGGGCTCTGAGCCACCTATCGTAGTGAGGATATGGCTCACAGAGCCCCTATGCAGTCCCATAACTCCCCTATGCAGCCCCATAAACCAAATTTCCCCCATTACCAGGGGAAGGCACCAGGCTTTACAATGACCCGGCAGCGCAGGGTCTCAGGTTTGTCTGTACCTCAGCCTAAGCTGGTTGTAGCTTGGTTCAACAGTTGTGCAGTGGTCAGTAACTGCTGCCTGACCTGTTTTGGTTTGAGCACCAGGAATACCCTGTGTGGTGAAGGCCCAACAGCCCCAGCAGAGTCCAAGACCCAGAAGGAAGTAATTCCCCGCATCCCATGTCAAACTTTTCCTTAAGACAATGAACTTGAGACAAAGATGATTTGCTTTGACACCCCCAACCTCTCTACTTCAGAGTTACTGGCACCATCAACTGTAGGACACAGAGGGTCATCAAAAGGATGAACACACCACCAGAGGAAAGGGGCTGATATTAGTAAGTTTTCTAGCATAACAGTTATTAATGAGACTTCTCTGACTTAACATAGTCTGAATTCACCATTATTCTGGTAACACTATTATTACTGGATTAATAATATCCTTGTTGTATTTTGACTAGATTGTTAAGATTTTGATCAGGAGAGCAATAAATTCTTGGCTCCATGTATATGCAATGTTCCCTTTTTTCCCCATAATAAGATTTAGAGTCTAATATTCAAAATGTGTTTTCAAATCTCATTTACTATTCTCTAGACACTATATTACACTCAATATACTGTACTCACTTCTCACCTCCAATGTCACAGTCAAAGAAAATACTGTGCATTTGTGTTGCTAGATCTCCAAAAGCACAGTTCTGAAGCCGTGGCTGCCTTTTGAGGATTATACAGAAAAAACCCCTATGAGTCGCCCTTGAAAGTGTCTCCATAACAATATTTTCAAGAAGCTGGGAAGGAAAGGAAGGGTGAACAGCTTCCAGTTTTGGAAGTAAAGAGCAATATAGTAGTAAATAAAAAAAGTGGGTAAATTCACCTCTTGTAGAGGAGAAGTGGTTAAATCCTGAAATAAGGGGATATATTAAAGAAAAAGGAAAACACATCAGTCTTTTCAAACCAAATTAAATTACCATGAAAACATCAACAACAAGAATCAGATGAGGACAGGAGAAAACAAGTAGGAAAAAACCCAGAAATCAAACACAGTACATATAGTAGGAAGAAGAGCAGAAGAATAGGTTCAGAAGTCAGTGGCAAAAAACAAGATAGCATATGCACAGTGGGATGAAGTGTACTCTAAGAAAGACAGCACAGGAAAAATAGCAGTAGGTGCCACCCTTTGCTTTGAAAGGCTAGTCCCCATATTGTTTAATCTGCTTCTAGTGCGCGGAGTAAGAAGCTCAGCCTGCACAATCTCTCCTCTTCTCACCTCCTTTCTCACAGTAACTCCTCTTACCCTGGTCTCCAACAAAGACCAGGCTCCACACCTTGCTCTGCATAACCCTGGGGTTCCCTTCTGCTTGTGAATTTAAGTACACATTCAAAACTCATTTGCGGTCTGTATTCTTTTTGCTTAAATTCTTTCACTTCAGGATGGAATTTGGAGACAACAAACATACACAAAAAATAAAAATCCCTTCCTCCCCCCCAGCCCCCACCCATTGCAAACAGTGTGTTATGTATTCCTTATTTTTTTTCCAACAGAATGGAAATACATATTAACATCTTCATTATAAGTTTTGATTCCGCTACACTGAAGTTCACCTTGTGCTTCAGTGACAACATATTTTCTGGGCTGCTTCCTCCAACTTGTCTCTGAAATAAGCCAATTGTGCAACTAAAGCACACAATGCATGCTCATTAAAGGCAACAACACATATACACCCAACATGGTCCTGCAAATCCAGGTTAATCTGAACAAAGACACACAGAGAAGAGACATTAAACAGCTGGTGACTCAATGAGGAAAAATTGACTTTTTTTTCAAGTGTGGGATTTTATCAACAAGCACTAGAACATGCCCAATACTAGAAAAATATGCTCATGACATCCCTAGGCAGTCATCTAAATCTAGGTTGTCTCTCCTATGCACAGAGAAAAATAAGGCACAGATACTCTTTAGACTCATCAGTAACGGGTATGTGTATGAGGAAGATATAGCAATTTTGCCTTGACTGTTCTCTACAGTTTTCCATTTGCTCCTTCCGTGCTGCACAGTAGGAGCGCACCTTACATTTAGTGATTGCCACTGCTGCAAAAACCATATGGGGAAGAAGGTGGTGGAGGAAAAAGCCACCGCTCTCTCCCTTAAGAGCCACCCAGGTTTTAGCCCCAGTTCTGTGATGTAGTGATCAATTCCATCAGATTTATTGGTATTTTGTGTGCAGACTTCCCTAGATTTGAAACAGATTATACTTATCCCAGGCTTCCAGATTCAAGAATATTTAAATAAGAAAAACGTTCTCCTTTCTTCCGCTACTGCCCACAGTTTTATCTGCCTGTAAGTAAAAACATGACAATGGGAGAGCTGCATCTAAAAATTATTCTAGTAATCACTGAAAGGGTGACAGCAAAATTTGGAATGGAATTTTCATTTGAACAGATCACATCATAGATGACAAAAACCACTGAAATAAGAATAAACACTACGACATCAACTGCACTTAATTTTCTGCTACTCTCAATATATCTGTAATCATGCAAAAGGCATGCATCAACTAAATAAGGGTATCCATAACTGTGCCAAGGATTTTATGAGTCACTCCTTCAAATTACAACTTTATTTCCACTGTTTCTTTGTTTTCCATCTTAAAAATTTCTAGGTATCACAAGACCTGGCAGTTCCTACACTGAAGCAGCTCAGTGCTACATAGTGAACTTTCTTAGTGATTCCTGAGGCATTAGTAGCACTGACAAAGAAGATTACTAACAGTGCATAAGAGAAATGCACAGTGAACTAAGCCTGACACTTGTTTTATTTGGATGCCACAGATCTATACCAAATTAAGTTATATTAATAAATAATAGAAATATCTCAGCCCCTGACTTAGTGGATGTTCTTGTATCTTAGCAAGAATATACATGGAAAAAATGGGTACCTTCAACTGGTAATAACTTATTTCAGTGAAAATAAGAGAAAAAAGAGCATCTTTTTACTAACTATGGATCTTCTCTCTATACTGACAGTTACAGATAATTATAACAGATTACATTTTTTATTATTAAATTCCATAAAGTCAATGCATGTAGTGTGTAATATCATAGCCACGGCATTTATTCACTGTCCCAGACCACATAAAAAGTATTTGACAACTTTATATGATGGTTTACTATCTTTAAATATGAAAAGAAGCTTAAAAGCAATGCCTCCCTTCCTAAAGGAGATCAAAGTCATATGGAAAGTTGTAGAGATCTTATCAACAGCAGACAATTTCAACTTTAGAGAACAACATACCTTCAGCAGACCTTGTAGCAAATCACTGCTGAAATTAATCAGTCATGTCAAGAAAGTAACTGCACATGTAATCAACATAATTGGAATTCATGGTACTAAAGATTGCTGTCTAACATATCACTTTAACTAGCACAGATGACTTGTGAATACAACCTCTGCATTTTCGCATTTAGGTTATTACTGCAGAATTTTTCTCAGCTGAAGCCCCAGAAGGTAAAAACTTAGGTATGATGAAACCGGTAACACAAAGCTGACCAAGCACTTCATCCAGTTTATATTCCCCATACAAACTACTGTAACAATCTAGAGCCTCCAAGAGGCATTAACTTCCTTGAAAAGATGATGAACATTAAGTACAACAAGCCTGTGTTTAGCTTGGTCAGATAGAAAGCGATACATTACAACTGAACATAACCTAACAAAGCACAGACTACACAAGAAACCAGGCTACATCTGACGGCTTCATTCGGTGGTTTTATAGATGTTAGGAGCCTGCATACCGATGCAAAACTCAGCTGTGACTAATTTACCCTAATGAGCAAACCAGGTGGGCCTCCTTAACTTCAACTAACAGGCTGGTTGTAAAATATCTTAACAAAATGGGGTAGAAAGAATGACAGGCTTTTGAAAATGGGAAGCTTTAAGAGGATCTCCTATCAACCAGTTCAAAGTGCTTGCTGGGTAACAGAGAAGATCATGCTAGTGACGCTGATCAATTAGTGAGGAAAATCTCTGTCAGATTCACTCCCTCTCAACACATGGTACCAGAAGTAGAACAAACATTAGAAAATAGTGTCAGTGGAAGAAAAGTGTAATCAAAAGCCCCAACAAAACTGAATTTTTTGTGGAAGGTGAAGACCACCAGAGAACATTCAAAACATTGCACTGTCTTTGAGAGCAGCCAATATCAAGGGAAAAAGCTCAGGTAAAAGGAATCTTTATTGCTCATCATTTTTTCTTTTACAGTGCTTGATGTGTTGACTACTGTGTTCAATAAATATTAGGACTTTCCAGAAAGAATACTTACCTGATACTGTCTGCATAGCAATAGGAAAAGGTATTGTGAAATACATAGTAAAAAAATTGGCCTCAGTGCGAGGAGAGGGTAAATGGAGCATCTGGGCAGTGGGTCAGAGACACACATTGTACATGTTTTCTCTCTGTCTTTGCACCACATCCACATGAGCAGCGGTCTAGAGGGCAGGAAAAAACAGCTAAGCAGGAGAATTTTATTCTCCTGGGTTCTTAAATTTGGTGCTACTGACTGGTTCATGGTGACCTATGTAATACAATTATTACAAATTGCAGTTTGCAGCAGTGATTTCATTAATCTGGCCAAATCATGATTTTTTTCAGTTGATTTCTGTCTTAACTTCACTGACGAGTTTAGTGAGGTGGCTGCTGCTGTGCTTGAAGCAGATGGAGTGGCATAGGAATTGCCACATGACGGACAATGGGATTTGTCATACACGTGTGCCTATTTTGGTCCTTCTAAGTGTCATAGAAGAAGCTGAATTCAGGAGCTCCATTGTGACCACATGTGCTAAAGTACACATGCGCTAAATAAGTCAACTGGAGCAAAAGGGAAATTACTAAAACAGGAAAAGAAAATAGAAATGGTGTTAGAATTAGGAAGGAGATATTTATTTGCAGATCCTTGTTGCTACTTCAACTGGAGCTGCTAAGGGTTGACTAAGATTCTGCATCTGTAGCAAATTCTTCTAGGGCAGAAAACAGAGGATGTTGTGGACTCATCTGCTAAAGTCGACTTGACCAGAAGTTTGCTCTAGAAGTTTGGCTTCTATGGGATTGACTCATTTTCTGGGTATGAGAAATCCAGACAAATTTGCTGACAAATGTCTGCTTACATAAGACCGAAGTGCAGGACTTGCCCTTTACATGGTTATACCATAATTGTACCACAGGCTTCATTCTGGCCATTATCTTCTTAAATAATTTGAATGTATTGGTTTTGCTTGCCACTCTGAGAATAATGAAGAGGATCAAAACAGGGCAATGATGAGGAAGGGTGTCCCTATAGCCTTACATATCAGGTTAAGTTCTGACACTTGACAACGTGGCAGCAGTACAGATTCCTTTTAGAAATACAAGAACCTAGAGGTCGTGATAATCTTCTCAGACTGTGTAGCTTAGCTGACTTTCCTGATGCTGCTGTGGTTTGATAATGTTCAAAAACAATACAATTCATGTATCAGGAACTAGACATAAAGTATGTCATAATCTGATTCTTCTGATGTCAGTAGATATCATCAATAGTCTGATCATATTCTCCTTAAGGACTTGAACCTTCAAAGCTGCTTATGACTGGCCCACTAATTATTTAATAAATGTGCAAATGAATTATTTAATAAATGTGCAAATGAATTATTTAATAAATGTGCAAATGAATTATTTAAAAGAATGACCATGTCCAGCTCAGTTTTCTTAAAACTACTCATTCTGATGAAAAACATTTAAGCATGCAAAGCTCATCTACTGTTACCCTCAAACAGCCAAATAATTCTAGGTTCAAATTAGCTTGCAACAGCTGTTAGTTTTTCAAGCTTATTATTAAACAATTCAGTACTCAGTAGAACAAACATCCCTTGGATGTTTGGGGTTTTTAATTTTTTTTTTTAATCTCAGAAGATATGAGGTAGTCTGCACCTTCATGTGTTATGAGATTACAAGTAGAAGGAAAAATAAAGCTTTTTTCAGTTTGTTATCCATCTCAGCTAAACATTTGACTAGAATACATGTGCTGTGATGTCATAATTTCACAATTGATGCATATGCAGTGTGGGTCAACTATGTCTTTCTTGTGAAAGTGGACCTGTCAAAAGCTTCTGGGCATAATGATCTCTCTCTCTCAGTGTACCGGACACTAATCCTAGGCACAGTGCACTCTCCGTACAGCTAAGAAGTTCTGTGAGGCGCTGGATGAGTTCCCCAGGCAGAGCTGCCTCAGCCTTTGACTAAATACACTACCTACCTCTGCCTGTCAGTGCCATTGCTTTACAACTCCTAGCAGATGAAAGAAAGACCACACCTCACCCACTTTTGTCTTGGCCCGGTTTACAGAGGCTCACAGTACCTTTTCCACTTTAGATGTGACCACGAACCACAGCAGCTGCTAGCCACTTTTATGAGAACAGAATTTAGTCCATAATCTTTAATCACATCACAGTCCTTGTTCTGCCTGCAGCCTCCTTGATACTGATAAATTCAAACCCATACAAAGCACCAATGAGATATACTGAATCAAGTTTGTCAAAATAAAATGTTAGTAGTCACAGTCACTCAACCCATTTGAGACACAGTTCTTTACAACAATACAACAATGGAGGATATGTAGGACTGATTTGTGTAGACCAAAAGAAAAGGGTGAATGTGGAAAGCTATTGCCCACCCTTTTGTGAAATTGTCCTAAACAAGGCCTATAGCATCTGCTGAGCAACTTAGTCCTTCAAGAGCTTGTGTTTTAGCTACTGGCACAGGGTTTAGCCTGTGTTAGTACATCCTTACACTGCTATAAGCAGTGCTAATTGCACAAAGCCTGCACACACCTTCATTTGCTGATTAGCTAGTCTCAGCACAATGTTTTAAAGCCTGCCTTTAATATTTTCCAGATGCATCTTTTTTCTCTTATTTTGCATTTGCTCAGTCTTCATCAGTAATCCAAAATTAAAATAGTTCATAACCTTTTACTGCTGGACAGGTGCCCAGTATTTAAGTGTAGTATTAAAAAAAAAAAAGTTAAGAAATTATGCGAAGACTCTTGAGACCAAACAGAGACGGGAGAGGAAAAAACATAAGGCAATTGAGTTTCCATCAGTGCCGGCTGTGATCACTTATGACTGTTCTTGTTGTAAGCTAAAACCACTTCTCTCATCATCTAAGCAAGTAGTTTGTCTTCATTTCGGTTTGTTTAGGATTTTATTTGGGGGCTTTTGTTTGGTTTTTTTTCTTAATTTGTGCCTCATGTCCTCAGAGAAAGCATGGCTTTTCTCCACAAGGAGTAAGGTCAAGTTAGGACTCAGTGAGGGGAAGAAGTGCCTCACAGGATATAGATGCAATAGTGACGTTATCTTACTTTTCACCAAGTACAGGTAAAATTCTGAAATGTATACTAGTCATTACTGAGGGCTAAAATTTTACTGAATTGAAGGTTCATTGTGGTTTTTGGTTTTAGGTTTTTTTCTTTTTTGGGGGGGGCGGGGGATGTATTTGCTGTTGGTTTGGGTTTTGCGTTTTTTTAAATAAGATTAAGGAATGGCCAAAAACCCATCTAAATGTCCTGATTTGACTTTGTTTGTGTCCTAGTCAAATACACATTAGTAGTTAGTTATATTTAAGTATTGCCTAGAGGATCCAGTCAGATAGAATTCCAGTTTAAGTACAATGCAAACATTTAATAACAGACTGGGCCTATCCTAAGAAGTTGACAGTTAAAATAGGTAAGATTTAGAAATGTAAAAGACAATGTATAACTATCTCCATTTTACAGATGGAGAACTAAGGTATGGAGAGACTAAATGATTTGTCCTGGGCAATGGAGAGTGCCTTAGGCTAAAACAAGACCTGAGCTTAGGGGTTTTTTGTATCCCAATACGATGCTGTAATTAAAAAGCTGATCTTCTAGGTAATTTTTAGCCTTAATTCCTTACGAAACAAGGTTTATGCAATTATGCATTACATCTCTCTCAGACATTACCTCCCTTACTTAATTTATCAATTTCAACTGAAATGGCCCTTTCTATGAGTCTTAAGCAACACAGAAGCTAGAAAGACATCAGCAGAGGTAAAGGTGCACAACTCACTGTAATACACCTGGGTTTCCTCCAGTTGTATGTGTAGCTTCCAATTAGCCACAACTCCAGTGCTTCTTGCTGTCTGGAGTGTCATGGGGCACAGAAGGAAGATGGGAACAGCTTACAGGAAAGTAAAACAAATCTGTGGAAAACCAAGCTCTGTTAGTTTCACTGCTCATATAATAGCTTGATTTTTCAATACTATCTCTGAATAGCATCTGCATTTAAATTCAAACAAAACCAAAGAAAATCTTAGAAAAATCTTCACAGCTATAGGGATAATTGAATATTGTAATCAATGTCCTGTGGACACTATGAGGCATCCATGCCTGGATGGAAGAAAAAGTTAGAAAATAAGTCAGGAATCAATCTAGTTGACTCTGGCTCAGGATAATGGAATACATCAGATAATTTCTGAGCATTTCTCCTAAGCCTATTCTCCATGATGAAAAAATAACTCTTCTGGTCAAAAATTAGGTGCTTTATGCACAGGATAGTTACTGAAAAAAATCACAACTTTGATGGAATTGTTTTCTCTGAATTGTTACTGTATTGTTTTTACTCGAGGGTGCATCTGTGACTTCAGAGGCAATGCAAGGGACTTCTTATATACCTGTCAAGTGGGCCTCTACTTCTAAAATAATTTCCATCTAATGCATCTCTCTCACATCTGGATCCTCCACCTGGACAAAATGTTCTCTACTTATCCTGTCCTTTTGCTTCTGTTATTCCTTTTTTTTAAATTCTAACTGTAGCATGGCTTTTCTTCTTATACTTAGACGTTTCTAAGCGTATATCTGTACCTTGAAGTGATCTTATTTTTTAATCCTTCCCATAAGAAGCCTGTTCATTTTCCTCAATGACATAGTGCACACCCAGAATGTACTGTGTTCCTGCATAATTTACGTGCCAGTTGTGCATTATCCATATTGTGTTTTGCCTGTTGTCATTATTTCTTAAAATAGCATCAAACCAGGATTCCTCCCCCCGGGAAACTAAAGCTATTTTAATTGAGAACATGAATTGAAAAAGAGTTTTAATAATCATTTTTAGTAATTGTTATCGGTAAAAACTGAAAACAATTACATATAATAGGATCCTAAATAAGCAAAAACTAGCAAAGCTTAATTTAAAAAGAGCAGAAGTGCTGCCACAGAAAATGGGCTTACTACAAGTTAACCAAATCAATCATCAAACTACAATTAATCAAATGCTGAGTCATTAAAGAGTATTAGGTTTGAGGAAGAATATCAACTTTTAAACAAAACATAGGCATTAATTGCTTGATTTGGGTTTAATTAATTAATGCTGTTTCCATCTCCTCAGCTAATGCAAGTGATAAAGATCTGTAACGTTCATATTGCATATGCAGATAAGATTGTTTGCTCTCCACTATTTGTGGCACAATGTGCACACTGTGTAGCATGTAGTAGATTAACCATTTTCTGAAGTCTTGTTTTTCTGAAGTCAGTGGCTTCTACAGGAATACAATCAGCCTAGGACTGAAACTTTGGAATTCAGAAGAAAATCCAAATTTGCTGGTTTGTACATCGTTTAATCTAAAAAAGAAAAAAAAAAAACTAAAAAAAATCGACTAGCAATATAGTGTCCCTTGTTGGGTAGCAGTAAGAGCTTCTCCACGAGGGAAGGCGAGCCAAGAGCCAAGGGAAACCACAGCACAGGCAGCACCCTCACCAACCAGAGCACAGTCTCACAGGATGTAAGAGCAGCAGGTAGAGCCAGATGCTGACAACAGGCTCAGTCAGCAGCCCCAGACAGGGAAAAGAGATGAGTCAGGATCAGCACCCATCCAGAGAGCCCAGGTAAGATCAACAGGAGACAGGACCAAAATCAAGACCACAACATCAGTCCAGTCAGCCAGGAAACAAGGCCAGAGACAGGACTGGCACAGGCACACCCACAACGTAACTCAAGCAAAGACAATTCAGCGCTCTTCTAAGAAAGACCAGACAAGTTCTGTGTTTCTTCATGCGATAAAGTAAATTCACCAAAAGCTGATTTGGAAAGCTGCTAACTTTGCTGATTACAGTGACGTCAATCCTGATTTAAACAATTATAACGGGGTGACTGGCCCTAGTGATTTGCTTGCCTTGATCCCTTCTATGCTGCTTTCACGTAAAGCGTAATTTAACTTCACTTACTTGCACTTTAAAAACGCATATGTAGAAAAAAAAGTGTAGAAAATGCGAGGAGAGACCAGTCCCAGAAGATGTAACGGACAGTACCAGACAAACTGCCTCTAAGACTCTCTGACTGACTCTGAATGCTGATTGGTGTGAACTAACCTGATCTTGTCAGAGCTGCTCCTCCGCAGTTTTCACAGCCTGCTTATTTGGGTGGCATCTCAAAGTCTCTAACTCTCCAAAATGTGAATAAACACCTGTTAAACCTTAAAGAGCAGCATGTTCTCTAGGATGAGGTGTCCCTGTCAAGGTGAGAGAAGGACAGCCTGGGGGGAAGGGAAAGGTAGTCCTGTCTGGAGCCTGACCCACATACTGATGCTCCCACTCTCCAGGAAGCAAAGCTGGCACACGGAGCAATAGCACGAGGCTTCTCAATGTATCTCGGACCTTGTTGGTGCTTGGGTCACCCTTAGCTCTCATAGGGTTTTCTGACAGGACCTCTCCAGTTCCCTTTTCAGGAAGCATTCCCTTCCTTAAGCATTGCTCTCACCAGTACAGGCAGCCTTTGTGCCCGGTGTGCGCTCTTGTCACAAGACTAAAGTGGGACTGAGTGATGTCTCCACTCCCCTGCGGCTCTAAATTTCAAACGTGTGGCTGAACATCCCAGCAATGAGACAAACGGCAGCAGTCCCCTCACGGACCAGATTCCCTTTCTTTGAAGCAAAATTCTGGGCTGATCCTCATCGCCACTCTACCTCCTGGTTAAAAATATCCGACCTTGTGAAACTTCACAGCTCTCTCCGGGCAGCCCCTCCCTGTCCAGTGAAACACCCGATGAGGTCTGCTGAGGACCAGGCAGTTCTGCCTGTCTCCATGCGTGCCTGCCCTTGATCTGATGGCCCTCTGAGACTGGCTTCCCCTAATTTTAATCTTCTCCCCCAGCTTGATAACCTATTTGTTATGCACCTGCAAGGACACACACGCTCGTTTTTCTCTCTCTGCAAGATCACCTCCGGGGGGGGGGGGGGGGGGGGGGAGGGCGGGGGGGGGGGAAGGGGACAGGACAGGGCGGGAAGGGGACAGGACAGGACAGGGTGTGCTCACCACCACCACTCTGCCCAGGGGCAGCGGCGCCGCGGTGAGGGGGGGACACCTACTGCAACCTCCCCTCTAGTGCGGGCTGCTGCTCTCCATCTCCAGTGATGGGCTTTGCTCTCCTCGGGGCAGCTGGAGCACCTGAACGGACCGCTCTGTAGTGCCGACACGTCTCCCCGGGTCTGCTGTTTATCGCGGGACGGGGGCGGAGGGAAAGACACGACACGCTGCCGGAGCACTGAGCATTTTTAGTCAGTAAGTGATCAAGTGAATCAGCGCTCCCCCACGGAAAAAATACTCTCATGCACCAGCGGGAGGCTGAGCCGCTGTGCTCCGTGCTCCGCTGCCCGCGGTGGTGCAAGAAAACCCTGGGTGAATCGGGAGCTCGGGGTTTACACCCACCCC
>NW_008795127.1:2999528-3024581 GCF_000699145.1 Aptenodytes forsteri | reverse complement strand
CGGGCGGGCAGGGGGTCGCGGCTGCGGGGCGCAGCGCCGCGGCCTCGTCGTCTGCCGGCAAAACTTTGCCCGGGCGCGCAACTCCGGGGCTGGGCGCTCTTTGCCTTCAGCCCCAGCTAGCGGTTACAGGCTGTGACAGATGCTAAGGGCTTCGTCTTTCGTGCCGAGTCGGTGATCGAGCGGGTAAGGGTATTTTTAGCGCCCGCCACCGAATCGTGGTGCTATTTTTAGCTCTCGACAGTTCCCACCTAGTAAAGAAGAAGGGCAAGTAAGCCTTATTTAAGAATGAAATTTAGACGCGGTACTGGGGATGCTGCTGTGGCATACAGTGTGTGTCTGTGTGTGCTGGATGCCATTTTTCTGATCGATTTTCTTTGAGTTACAGAAATGTCTCCAGCAGCAAATACTATGGTTGGAGCTTCAAATCAAGCAAATACTAAGTAACAGACATTGCAGGATTCAGGAAAAAACAAACCCAAACAAAAACAAACCCCAGGACAGTAATTTCATTTTCTTTGTTCACCTCCTACTTGCTGTCTAGGTCTTTGGGGAATGGGAAACATCTGACAGAAAACAGATTTAGGCATGTTCTTAAAAAAATAAATGTCTAATTTTGACAGGATAGATTGTGTGATGGTCTATTGGGTAAATCCCTCTTAGTTCAAGGATTATTGGTCAGACAGGCAGGAACTTCTTCAGATTCATTCTGCTTTATCATGTCAGACCAGCTGCCGCGCACGTGTACCAAATCTGTGCACTCAAAACCCCATGCATGTTTCATTGAAAAAAAAAAAATGGAGCATGTGAAGAGAGCTGCATTGTTAATGAAAGCTGAATTTCACTCTGTGACAACTGAAATGCTGCTTTTATTTCTTTTCACAGCTGGCTGTCAGGTTCTTTATTATAAGTCCACGAAGTTCATTAGCTACTGGTTTAAAATTCATCTGAGGGGGAACTTGGGCCCAGGCTGTGCTATAAGCTAGTCTAATAAAGGTAGCTAATATTGGACTCCAGCAAACAGTGGCATGCTTAACTTTCCAAGGTTAAGTCAGGTAATTCAAATGGATTGTACATTTCAGTTTTATTCAGCCATAGTGGAATGCCAACACACAGGATCAAAATGAAGAGTAACAGATTTTTCTCCCTGCGGTTGCCACTGATGTAAAATCTAAAAGCTATATTCTCTTCTTGCTTTCATTGACAGAAATTTCACTCACTGGAGCTGGCAGGGTTGCACACTACAACACTATATATTTGAGGAGAATCTGACTCAGAAGTCCAACTCAGCACTTGACTACCCTTGTTCCCTGGGAGATTTTCAGGTGGCGCAAGAAAGGGTTGAGATAGGCACATTACTGGGGTTACTCCAGGGGAAAGGGTGATATTCTCCTCCCCCTTAATTACTAACTATATACTTCAGCACTTCTGTGGGGAGTTTGCGATACAGACGTGTCTGGTGATAAGTCTGAAATAAACGTGGTGCCTGTTTTCTGGAAACATAACTGAATCGTTGGGCGGTATGTGTGCACATATTCTCTGCTGTAGATCTCACGTAATCCCTCTTGAATCCCAACACGTGCTCACTTGCTCACTCTTACTATGTTTCTTGTTCTTGCCTTTTCTGTCATAGTGGCTGTTAAGAACTGCAGCAAACTGGCAACAGTTATCTCCTACAGCTAGGAGAACAGAGCATTCTTCTGAGCATAAATTATTTTGGACTGGAACATGAACTAAATGCTGTTTTACCTTCTGAAATTAAGGACTACTTAAAACAAGTAGATACTTGGTACAAGATGGGAAATAGTTTATAGTCTGTTTTAGGGAAAAAAAATAGAGTAACAATAACCTTTTAAAGTCTTTTTTTCTTCAAAGTAAAGTTTTTTTAGTACATGAATAAAAAGAAACTTTAGAAAGAACATAATTAATAAGCTTCAAAATGGTATGCAAAGTGGTTTTTGACTAATCCTGCAAAAACCTATGCCTGGGCATAACTTTACTTATGTGAACACCACTATTAAGCTTGGCATTGAATTAAGAAGGGGTTACTCAGGTGAGTAAACTTATGACGAGGCATAAGTATCTAGAAAACTCTGGCCTAATATTTGTGAGTATGAAGAAGAAAGTTTCCTAAGTCTTGTTTACGCCAATTCAGATTATTCTGTAAGAGATTACATTGAAAACAATCTGATTTATACATGCAATTAATTTGTAACTTGCTAATTATAAAGACAGTTACAACTTTTTACAGAGCTGTAATAAGAAAGAAACTTCTGGTTTTACAAGAACCTATATTAATAAGTCCTTTGCTGGCACATTTATTGAGGAAAAAGGACACAGGATGAAAATTCCACTGGAAAAAGGTCAGGGAGGAACAGAAGATACCTCCTGAAGAAAATGTATCTCACTGAAGACTTTCTTCCTCCTTTGCAAGAGAGGACTAACAGAAATAAGGAGTATTTAACGCTTTGCTAAAAAGGTGGATTTGGTGGGGGAAAACATCTTGCATCTCTGCCCCACTCTCTATTAAATAAATACTTTTGGAAGACTACAAATTGAACCTGTGGACTTATGATTAAAAAAGTGCATTGGGGAATAGTAGGAAGGCCTAGAAAAACCTTCTCGACAAGTGGTGTAACCTTCTTGACAGTCAGAAGGTTAGTAAAAGACACTGATGAAAGCAGAGGAGTCAGTATCTCAAAGAAGTTTGTCACAGCAAGCGAGGAGTGTCTGATACTACAGACTCCTTCATAGTCACAAGCATGGCTTCAGTAGATGCTCTTCTAGACACAGAAGCTGATGATGCAACTGGTAGGATCCTCTTTTATTTAATGTATTTGACTTGTAATAAGTTTCATAGTTCTGGTCTGTTTGGTTTTTTATGGTGGCTTTATAATCTAACAGGTGCTTAACACCAATTCAGTCCTGATGGGAACAGCTGCAATTTAATGCTGGCCTACGCAAAGACTGAATTTGGTTTATGAAGTCTGTGATCTTTTAACTTTGAAACAAAGTTCAAGGGAAACATTCAAGGCATAAGGATTTTAGTGCCCGTATCTTGATAGTACGTTCATGCTGCTTGAACTTTAAACTGATGTGCTTTCTTTAATAATTAATTATTAAAAAGAATGAGAATAGCTCATTTTAAAGAAGTTTGGTGTAAATAATCCTAGTGTGTCTCATTTTCCATTTCTAATATTCACAGATCAGAAGTAAGGTCATTCAACAAAAGTTCCACTCCGAAAAGATGAAACAACTAGCCTTAGGGAAGGTGGATTAAAGAAATCTGAGCAACTTGATCTAGTTGAAGATGTCCCTGCCCACAGCAGGGGGGTTGGACTAGATGACCTTTAGAGGTCCCTTCCAACCCAAACTATTCTATGATTCTATAAATACTAGTACTTTTTGCAACAAGTGGCGTTTTACTTGAAGCTATCAACATTGGATTAGAGCATCTCAGAAAACTGAAGAGATCATTTAAAGTGATTTATGTAATATTACACACAAATTCAGTGATTGCTAGTATCCTTATGCCTTTGTTACCCACACCAAGAAAAACAATGCATCAAGAACAAGGTGAGGGAGCAGCTATGGAGATTAATTTACTGCTTGTTAAGTTAAAATGTCAGTTTTCATGCACCTACCATTTTGGTGACAGGGGGATTTGGGTACTCAGTGATTGCAGGACTGGACCATTCTTAAGGTCAGTGAAGAAAGCTCTCTTGAGTGTTACTATCCCTCCTGCTCTTCTTTCTCTTCCTTTTGAAACTGTTCTCTTGGCCCAGTGGGTTGCTTTTTCCTGGGCACTTTATGTGGTGAGGTCCAAAGGTGCCCTGACTACCCCTCCAACAGACTCCTGGATTGGAAGGGAGCCTCCAGCAGGCAAGAAGAGGGCCCCAGCAGCCTCACCCTCACTCTTCTGTGCCTGTCTTGCCTGCTAACACCTGACACGAGTTGGGATAACACAGGGACTCGTGCCAAGCCGGTAACTAGCACCTACCATATCAGGGAAGAAAGTTGCATTCACCCCCTTCTCACCAATCTCTGTTCTGCAGTAGATGCGTTTGGGTTTTTGTACTTTTTCCCAGTTTCCCATGTTCTTGGCCCAATTGTTTTGTTGCTAAAATTCGTTTTTGTTACTAGTGAAGAAGGCAGAGAGGAAGTCTGACATTGCTGAGGCACCAGGGCCCTAGAGCAGCAAGATACAGCTAACTTCACTAGGACTGCAGACATGCTTAAACTTAAGTATGTGTGTTAACTACTTTTCTGAATGAGATGGCAATGAAAAAGGGAAAAAACAATGTTTGTATGCTAAATCTGCCTCAGCTGCATTAGGTCCAAACAGTTCTGTAAAGACAGCTCTGTGAGTGCTCAAAAGAATAATGAACTCGAGAGTAATCCGTGACCAAAATCTGTAAGATCAGTGAAGTCACTTATGGAAGAACTAAGGAACGCAGCTACTTATGATTTTTTTTTTTCAATCAAATATTTGTTAAATAGTACAGCCCTTGCAGAATTGGGGGATGGGATCTATCAGTAAGAATCTTATTTTGGAGGCTTTTCAAACTGGCCCTGGGTTTTGGTTTGAGCAGTGTAAGAATCTAGTTGAAGAGTGTTACTCTGTTAGTGCATTTTCTAGAATACAAATTTCACATATAAGAATGGAACTATCTTTTGATAATCAGATTGGAGATCTCATCAGCTTTTTCAGCATATGTTTGTTCTTGATGATGTTTTGGCTTTTAGTTTTAAAATGATAATGTTAAATGCTCTATTAAAGATTGTTTTATCTAATAAGTGAACCCCCTGTTGTGAATTCAGACTAATGGAATCATTGTTTTTGTCACAGGTGATCCTTGGACTTCTTTTTGTGCCCCGAGAGGAAATGGGTAGCCCGACAAAGATTTGACTCAAGGGAGATAACTGGTAGAAGATCAAGTTGTAGCACAAATTCAGGGTTCTGATGAAAACTGAGATGTTGATGGCAATGAACGTTATTTCAGACATGAATAACTTCCAGTATTAAAAATGGTAAGCCGTTTGGGAGAAGGGAAAATGTCTAGTGGAGATGCTGAACTTTGCCAATTGTTGAACAGAACTGAGCATAAAAATACAGTTTAAATAAAGCTATTCCTCAGACTGGTTTTGATTGAATAATTTACTGAATCAAAGGTTTACTTCAGAAACCTGTTTAAATGGCACTGTGCTGTCAATGACTGAAGGTAGAGATGAGTATTTCAAATAATTAATACTCTATTCTTACTAATATGTCTGTCAAACTCAGCTTATTTATTCTTTCTGAAGGATTCTGCATTCTGAAGTTTTTAGAGGCACTGCTTTTTCTAGTTCGCTGCTGCCAGCAGACAATGGTACTGATAGGCTATACTCTTTTGCTCTCTCTTCCAGTTTATTTTTTGGAGGGGTTCTCCCTTTTCCTATTAACATTTATTTCATCTTTAATCTTTTTGTTAGCAACTTCTGATCTGCTTCTACTCTTAGCCCTTTTCTCTCTCTTTTTATACTAGCCACTTTCTTATCTTGTTATAACATAGATACTTCATGTCTTTCTAGCATAAGACATCATCAGCAAGTCTAGTTTAGTGACAGAAAATGCTACCAACAGTCATCCAATGCTGATATGACAATGTCCATTCTGTTTGTACAATGAGGCTTGCTTTCCTAGGGCAATAAAAATGTTGCAGTGTCAATTCAGTGCTGTGCATCACAGTTTAATTTTGCAACCTCAGTAAGAAGCTTGTCACCCTTGCTGTTGGCAATTTTTCTTCTACTCACATCCATGACCTGCTTCAAATTCCACATTTTCCACTCCTGAGAAACAATTACCAACCTCTGTTTCAGGAGGACAAGTGTTACTATGAATTCTTCAGGATAACAGAACACAATTTATTAATGTTTTAGTGTTTGCTTATTTAATGAACAAATAAACATGTATTTAAAGTGTAGTTAAATAATGCTTGGGACTATAATACAAATGCTGCTACTAAAGAAGTGTTCTTTCAAAATCCTGAAGTCACAAAGATGGGCAGTATTACAGTTCAGTGGGATAATCCAGGTTCCTACCTTAAATGACAAATAAAAGGTCTGATTATCTTCTGTGTTTTAAGGATGGATAAAATATGCAAAAAAAACCCTTACCAATATCCTTAAATTCAGATGATAAGCAGGCTGCAAACTTTTTAATCTTTTCTTTTTCAAGGAGAGCAGAAATGAGGGTATAATCAGTAAATCTGTTTATATCTTTTAAATAGTGACTTCTGTAGCTTCTAAATAGTTTTGTGGTAATAAACAACCAGTAAGTGTACAAAGTTTTGTGTCCTATAGTTCTTTTTTTTTAATGAAGCTTGTTATCTGTAAAGAGAAGGCAAACTTATCCCCCTTCCTTGAAGAAACACCTTGCACCAGAACTAAGATTTTTCAGCTCATTCTTTTCTTTTTATAAATGATCTAATATAGTACTAGGTCATATCGTTAACTATTCTTCAAAAAGCATATCTATTACCTTATTGATGATCATAAAAATGCAGCTTTTGATTAACTCAGAGTCCTATACTTGAGTTAGGGACCTGAATTAGGTTGTTGGGGTTTGGGGCGGGGGGGAGGCTGGGGTTTTTTTGATCATGGGGGACTCCTCATCTTTTCCATTGCTAGGGTTCTAAAAAGGCCTTCAACGCTTCACTCGGACTCTAATCGCCCCTAGCTCCTAAGGTCCCTTGCTCTCTAAAACAAAAGAGCGAATAGAAGCAGCTGATTTCAAACCCCACTGTGTGTGACCAAGCACTGGAATTCTCTATTCAAATACATACTAAGCAGCTGGAAAGGTTTATGGGTGGTTTCAGGTTAATTAAATTTTATTTTTCTGTCCACACCTTTAAACGGATTATTTGGCTACATTTGTTGTATAAGTTGGGCAGGATATGTAATTTTTCCATTTAGGCCTACAGAAACCCCATTCTACATGATGTGCACATGTGATTCTACGTGTGATGCTGAAATACTAGGTCTATTTGTATCATATCACATTGACTTTGCTTTTGGGGTGCAGATGCAAGGTTGGCAAAACTGACTGGCCTTCAGGGAGAGGTTACCAAGCAGAAGTACTCTGCCCCTGTGCTGACAGAGGTCGGTTCCTCTCTTGGTGCTTGGTATTGCGTGAGGTCAGTCAGCAGCATTGCTTTTGTTAGTAGGTCATTTCAGCTGAACCTGAGTATTAGCCTAGTGTGGTTATACTGCAACAGTCAGTACTACGTTATTTAGCCAGACAAGATGGCCAAATCTATAGCCATTGGCCAAAGTGATGAATGGGCATGAGTACAGGAATCAGCCTTGAAAACTGGTATCCAGTCACACCCTAGAGAAGTTTCAGCAGATACCTATCTTTGTGTGTGTTTTGGGGAAGAATCGTCAATGTTCTTTCCCCCCTGAGTAGTAGCAATGGATTTCATTTGATGTTCCTGTTTTCCAGACTGAGTGATGAGCAGTTTTCCACTCCATAGTCTTGCTTGATTTTTAAGGACACATTCCACTCCCTGTCCGTGTTGGGGAGAAAAGAAGTGATTTCATTTTCAGAGGTGAAAGAATATTCTTAGCCCAATACAGTTAGGGTATGGACTTTTTTGTGTTAGAGATATTGAAAGGAAGGTACCTCTTTATGTGAATTCTCCTCGTTAACAGCCACTATTTGCCCCTCCAGTCAAACATCACAAAGTTGCTCGTAAAATGAAGCATTGCAATGCCATTTTATCCTCCTTCAGTGCTCTTTGGATTTTTTTTTTTTTCCTTAAGTAACAGCATCCACAGACTTATTTTGAGACTGGATATTGTTGAAAATATGGGACTTTCATATCATGAAGAACTGAAGTTTGCATAAATGCAAATGAATCAGTTACTTCAGTTGCATTTTTATTTCCTTTTGGATGAAGAATTAATGGCCTATAAATAAATTAAAAAAACCACCTGTTTTTATTAACAGTTTATGTTTATTTTGCATTGATATGTTCTGTCTTAATTATAGTAATTATTTACATTAAAGATATGTCTCTAGATTGTCTCTGGCTGTGTAATTCTGGGGTCTGCCTTCTGTAATTTGAGTATTGTAATGTAATGCCTGCACCTAACATGCCGGTTCACATAATTGCAACTTACTTTACAAAACCTAGGTTCTTCCCCACATTTCCATTATGCCATATTACATCCCCCAACCTTCCCTGAATCTGAGTTACTGAATTGGTTCTCGCTTAGAACAAAGGATTGAAAGGGACCTTCTCGATCAAGTCCAATTTCCAGGTGTAATAGGTGTTCATACAAATCCTTTCAGAATCAGCCTTCACCTTCAGTTACAGCTTTTTCTCCTTATTCCAACTCAAGAAGGGTATTCTCACTGCCTAAATGTATTTTCTGTCAGTTTATATGCTTTTGCTATTATACTAATGTTACTTAACATTACTTAACATCTCTGTATTCTTGTAATGAGTGAGAATAAAAACATCATCTCTTGGCTGTCATTGTGCTGGTCAAAAAAAGGTGGAAATTAAATTCTGTTAGTCTATTTACAAAATAATCTTTCCCCTTCTGCAAGAGACCACTACCCCCAGGAGTATGCCTCATCTCTGGAAATACCTTCCCTAAAAGCTAAATCCTAGTTTTACTGAAATCAATAGTAAACCTCTTACCAAAGTGAGTGCCTGTCTCCTTTCATTTTTTTGGCTGTAACGCTTGCCCATGAGTAAGAACACTGCTATGCTGCTAACAATCTTAAACCCAAAGTGCTGTAAGCAGAGAAGTCTCTGCCATAACTTTGGGGTCAGAACAGGATTTTTGTTGGATCACTGATATCCTTGCAATAAAGCTGTTACAGATCAGGGTCATAAGTGTCTGATCTATATATCCTGAGGTGGGTACATCATGGGAAGCCACTTACAATTTCATGTATAGTAGGTATGCAAACTATTAAGTCTGAGAATTGATGCTTCAAGAACACCCCTGGGAGTAAAGAAAACACAAGAGACCCTCTACTACTCCAATGCTGTCCTTTCTAGGGTTTGGGGTTTGTGGGGGGTTTTTCTGTTTAACAAATGGATATTATGTTACATAGGTCAAGGACAGTTTGCTTGTACTAGACTTGTCTGGTCAGATCACGTCAGTTTATCTTTGGTATTATCTTTGTCCTCTTCTGTTTTCTAGAAACTCGTAGTTCTTTAATATGTTCATTAAGCAGAATAAATTTCAGAATTGGGGTTTTGCTGCTATAGCCTCATTGTACGGATTGTCTGGTGGTTCTGTTGCCAAATACAACATCATCATATATATGTAATATGTTCCTTCAGAAATTTCTCTTACCGATCTGCCTCTCTCCAACCACTATCTTTTTAGCTCTCCTCTTGATTTTTTTTTTCTTGTCTAAGGAACTGTACTGTTGAGAATCTCTGCAGTGCCTCATAAACCTATCTTATTCTCCCTTCCTGATGATGTAACACATTTCAACACCTGTTGCTAAGGATTTTCTTAGTATTGGCTGTGTCTTGTTTTAGGGATATACAGAAACACATTTATATCAAAGCATATGTAAATCCTACTGGTTTTTACCATGTTGCAGAAGGTACTTGTAGCAAAGATTGTTCCATTTTGTGGTATACCTTGCTTTTATGAATTTACAGATATAGATGCACCTAGAAACATTTCCTCTAATTATTTGGGTATTTTTGCAGAAAGTACCTTTTCATTTTCTTTTTTTTTTTTCCCCCTAATGCAGCATCCACTGGCACATTGTAACTCATATTTTTGTATATTGCTTGTGAATATACACCCTTTCTCTAGAAAGGAGGATCTCTCATATGTAGGAGAACAATATTCAGTATGTCTGACAGGAAGGAAGGACAGTAATGTTTCCTTATCTTTCCTCCACCTAGACACAGGTGGTGGGTTTACTTCATGGTATAAATTAGAACAGCGTCAATGTTTCTGTAATTCATGCTTATTGCAACGGCTCCCACAGGGATTTTTGTATCGATGAGTGTCACGTAAACATAGCTTTCACTGGCCAAGCTCATTCTAACTATTCTGCATGTAAGCGTCCAGGACTACAGAGTCAACAGTAATTCCCATCAGGCTGGGTAAAACAGCTTTGCATCTCCTCTGTGTACTGCTAAGTATGGAGAAGACAGCAGAACCAAGTTTATGTCTTAGCATATATATTAAATACCTAATGTAGAGCTCAAAATGCAGTCAGATTTTCTTGCACTTTCTTGCAGCAAAGATTTTCAAACATTGTTTTTAGCAAATAATTGGGCATTTCTTTTGCAGCTTCTTTTACAAATTTGTGTACATTCTGCTCCTGGTTTTTGCAGCTCTTCTCCCGATTCCTTTTTCTCTTGCCCATGCAGTGTATCCCACTACTGGGAATCTCTGCAGTGCCTGATAGGATTGTCAACTATGAACATTTTGTTAGTTGCTGGAAACCTGCCTCAATTTTCATAGTTTTCATGGCGTAATACTTGTCTTGTTCATAGATGCTCTCGTCCAAGTGTTTTGTATCTACCTAACATACCAACTTTTGTTCAATTATCTTTGGACGTTCCTAGGAATTTGTCCTGCTTGTGTTCATCATACATTTGCACTTTTTCTTTGGACGATCCATACCCACTGGGTATTATGCTGAAGATGGCATGAAGATGACCACTCCTGTATCAAAGAATAACTTTGCACTATCCTTGTTAAATAGTTTGCTGATTTTTTTTTTCTTTTTTCCCTGCATTTTTCCATTGAGGGTAGATCTGTCAGGTTTTGTCTGAAAGGCTATTGTTTTAGAGTTGTTATTGACCTGGGTCTCTCCCTTATGGGATCCATTACACATTCTGTGAAAGCTTTTTTTTATATGCTCTATAATAATAGAATACTGAGATACTGCACTGTTCATAGGGGCATTACAAGTACTAGCATTTTAAAAGGAGGTTGAGTGCTGCTTTTGCAATTATTCCTGGTAGGAATTTCTAATGCATACTTAGTGACAATCTAGGGGAGATTATACAGTTGTACAAAGCTTGCCCTTGCACTTTGTTAATACTGCTTGCAGTGATCGTTATCTAAAAGATGCCCTAAAGATATGGCTGAATCTGACAAACATGTACATGCATAAGTATGAATGGAAAAAAAGAAAATAAGCTAAGTTGAAGCAACCTAGTGGAGGTAGAATTTGCAATCTGCTTGTTGTCGGTGCTTGTTTTGTACTGGGGTATCCCATTTGTCACAATAGTGATGCATCCCTTCATTGTAAGCTTTTCTAGTGGGTCTTCTCTTTCACTTTTCTCAAGCTATTGCAGTGACAGGGCTTTGCTGCCAGAATGCTTACTGCAGTCTAGCTGCCTGAGCACATCTTTCCTGTGCAGAGATAACTTCATAGACTACCACCAAAGCAGTGAATTGATTTCTATGATCTTTTGCTTATATTCAGATATTCATGTTATCTCCTGTCCCCATATTTACTCAGAAAACTTTCTTGATCAGATTCAAATTTCACAGAGATTTCAGCTGGTTGTATCTTTTGAATTGCTGACCATTCCTTGTGATGACTGGACAGAATGTTTGCTTACTTTACTCAAAAACATGAAACTTGCTTGTCTTGCAAATAAATCTCCAAATCATGAATTTGCTTGTGTCATTCTTTGGTCTACTCTCTTACACAGGTATTCCAATGAAGTAAATGGCATTTCCAGTAGCAACGCTGGGTGGCAGCTCCAGTGTATGTTTAATTTAAGTTAAAACCCATTCTGATGACATATTTATTAACATTATTTTAAGAATTTATTTCATGGGAGCATTTCTGCATATTCATGTGATAAGTACAAATGTAGTATGTGACCAACTACTTTTTCTAGAAACACTAAAAAATGGACATTTTTAGTACATTGGAATGTTACTGGAAATAAAGGACTGTCTAATGATCATCTGTAAATTAATATTATGCCTTCTATATTTAGAAACCCTGAGCTGCTACTGAGGTAAGAAAAGAGTCAGATGAGCTGACAAGTTAGGAATGCAGTATAACTGGAAAAGTTAGGTTAATATGTCAGCTATGGTAGGGCACTAGTTAGGCAGTAATCCTAAACCCAACCTTCCTCTCACAGGTCTAAGCGTGGAGTTAGTTACGAGAAGTAAGCTACTAGTCTCTTTGCACGTGTACCTACATGGTTACTTAGGGCTGGAGTCTGCCTGTCCTACCAGAGACCGTTCTTGGGCTTAGAAGCCCCACACTTCACCCAGTGATTACAGCTGCAGTAATTACAGTACTCATGGTGGACAGAAAGGGCCTCGCTGCAAACTTTCAGTCATTCTAGGTGATTTTAGTCCACAAGGTGTCATTCAGCTAGCAGCCTCCAAATGGTGCTGTTCTCTCTCATGCTTTCTTGCTTTCTTTTATTTCTCTTGCTCCTGGAAAATAAATTGAACCCTTCAGAGCCCAGAACATTTTGGGTTGAGTTTTTTTGCAGTTAGTGTCATTTGATGAGTATCCTGATTTTTATAAGTACCCTGACTTATTTGCCCTGAAATTAATTATTCAACTTAGTTTTTAGCTCCAATTTGGAATTCTCCTCAGCCACCATGGAGAACATTCAAGAATACCTCTGCACCATATGTGAGAGATGGACATGCATGGTACTAGACCCCATCATAATCCTTGTCACAAGGAGGCTTTCCAGAAGGACCTGCTCTTTTGTTCAGGACATCTTGATTCCACCAGGCTTCTGACCATTTTAGATTGCAGTATTAAGGGAATCCATTTGATTCAGTTCTCCTACCTGTTCATTATCCGACAAGGATAATGAAACATTTTGCTGCTCATAACTAAAACAAAACTGCATGTTATCCAGCATGCTCTAAAGTACTGAATAATAAATGCAAGTGGACATAGTTCACTTTGTCATTTTCTCTTGCCCTTTATTTCTCTGGAGTTTTCAAGCAGCTTTAGGTTGTTTTTCCAGCTCCTCAACAACAAATGGCAGCAAGCTCTCCAATGTTGTTATTTGTGCTCCTTCAGAAGATCAGACTTAAAAAAATCTTCTACTGAAGTTCTAACGAAAGGGCATCAGTTGCCCTTTTCCTTACTGTCTTCCAGAACCATCTTCCCAGCCCTCTGTAGACTTCATTGACTCTATATCTATACTCAAAGTTCAGAAGTGCCCTTTTTCTTTCAGTCTGTGTCAATATATTGATTACTCAATTTCTGAGCACATGTGTACATGTCACCTCCATTTCTTGTTCTCCCTGGGACTTTTGTTTTTAGTACTGTTCTCCTCTTTTTTTGTCCTTCTATGTGTCATGTCTTTCCTTCCATATTTGTTCCTAGCCAAAGCTTATAATTAATTACATTTCATTAGATCCCCTCATAGATCTTGCTTTATGTCATGATTTTCAAGCTGTCAGTGTAGAAAATAGCTAAATCCATTGGCTTCTATTCCTTTTTGCAGACCCTAGGCAATTTTTTCTGCATGTATTTTCTACACCAAACCCTACGTCATCTTAAACTGTGACTACACTTAGGAAACAATGACTTTAAAAATTATACTTTAGCACTTCATATTTGTTCTGCCTGTATATCAAATCCCTTCAGTTTGCAAATCATTGTGAAATACCAGGAATGTTCAGCTATGCAAGTAAGTCTTTTCTACATAGGTATATAGCCTTGATAGCATTCCAGTTAATAACTACTGCTAATAGTATCTGAAAGAAAGTGCAGCAATAACATAACTTCAGTCAAAACAATTTCAAAAGATAAGAGTTTTATAGTAAGTAGAGAAAAAAATAAATTTGAACCATCTGAAATACAGTATTACTCTGCAAGTGTCTTAGATTTACTGACAAGTGTTCTTAGCTACTTGCTGTTTGAAGTTTTTATTTGGATTATGGCCACTGGAAGAAAAAAAGTCTGCTTGGAGTTAAGCTGTTTAAACCAGTATCTAATGCTTTGTTAATTGTCCAGATAGATTACTTATTTTAATAACTCAGCATTGCCTTCAAAATTTCATGGTGTACTGGCACTGTTCTGAGAGGAGGGACTGTGGAAAAAGGGATTAATATGAGTCTTGAAATTAGTCTCAGTTAAGTGGAGCAAATGGTAGAATAATTTTGAACCTGAAACTCGTAGGCACCTGAAATTCCCATTTGCTAGTTTGTGAATCCAGAGAAAAAATCACTGCAAGTTTCCTCTGTCACCAATGTCTTTTACTTATACAGCTAACTATTGTTTGTGTCTAAACTGTTTTCTTTGATACACTGTAAAGCCCTTTGAGCAGTAATACTGTATATATTACGTAAACTATTGACACCAAAAAATAAGCAACAGAAGGTATGTAATGAAATAAGAAGAGTAAGGCCCTTCTAAGTATGGAACAAAAAATTCCAACCGTATGAGATTTTTCAAAATTCTAGTGTTAGAAAAACCTGGACTCGGCTGTAGTTAAAAGTAGTGCTTCTCTTTTAAGGACCTGTGTATTCCCTGGAGATGATTCTGTCCAAACCTAATTGGACATGAGGCCTTTGGCTTTGGAACTGAAGATGCCACAGATGCCAAAGGATCTTAAAGATATGCAGTTTTCAGAGCCTGTGAAGTTCTGCAAGAGTCTGTAATACTTTGTAAATGAGACTTGGACAGTGTAAAAAATTAGCCCAGGACAAGAAAGATATTAGATCACATGCTGATTTAAGATACAGGTGGAATAGGCAGTTATGTATAGGAATGCCATAGGCAGAGTTAATCATATATTTGAAGAAGAAAAAGGACTAGGGTGACCTCTTTGATTCCCTTCTATACAAACTGAAATAGGAATATGACTTCAAGATCAATTTTTTTCAACTGAAGTAATGCTCAGCATAACCTTGGAAGTATTTTCCAAGAAAATTAAATATCATCTGGAATTGACTGCAGTCTGGTTTATGTTGACCCATATTGTTTATATCTTTGTTGATATTTCTTTGAGCCATATGCAATGGTAAGTAATTTCTTCTCAGCTGAGAACCTATTTCATCCTTATGTTACAACTGTCTGTCTCCTGCTACAACTACTGTTGCAGTATTGTAAAAGCCCAGTTCCTAAGCCATTTTTGGATTTCCCTGTTTGAATGATACTGGCTTCTGTGTAGCATCCCAGTTCTGCTGTTGAACTTACTTGTTCCAATACTTTGTTACATTCCCATGAACATTTCCCAGCTTCATTCTGGAAGTGTCTTTTGTCTCAGCAGGGCAGCCAGTGATTCTTTATCTGAAATAACTGTGCAGGAAATATAATCTTCCAGAGCACCTCTGTGCCATACGGAAGCCTTGTACCAGACTATAACTGCGGCTTTTCTGTCAACCGGCTTGGTTTTCCATGGAGAGAACTAATGTAGAGCTAATGTATTTGATTTCTTTCACCATGTCCTCGATGTTATCTGATCCAACTTGCTATTTTCTGCCACTGCTTTCTTCACTGCCTCCTCATATTCTCTCTGAGTTTGTATCATGTCCTTAGCTATTGCATGGATGCCTGTAATGTCCCTGAATTAGTCTCTTAGTTCTTTTGTCAAAGTATTCCACTATTCCACAGTTGACTTTATCCCCAAAAGCATATGAAAAAATGTGTAATACTGTGTATCTAGTGTGCCCAGTGTAGCTGATTCTTCATCTTTTTTTTGTCGATATCCATTTTCCTTATCCAGAATAGTTATTTTGTTTTCACCACCTATTTGATTATTTGATCTTAAATGTTTGTGGTTACATGCATAGATTCTTCTTATTTCTTAATAGCTATGTTAGGATCTTCAAGATTAATAAAAATTGTAGTTGGGAGGGTGCCTTAGGGCTGTGCTATTAACATTTGTCATGACAAATTCACACTACTTATGGTTATTCTCTTTCTAGGTGTATTTCTGAGTCTACTGACCAAAATCCATTTTTCTGAAACGTGTATTTTCAAGGAGTATATGAATCATTACAAATGTACAATGCTCAGGAATGCCCCTAGCCCCTCAAAAAATTTCAGACACTGCACAATTAGATTTATTTCAGTGATGGATGCATTTGTTCAGAGCATGCCTAGTTTAGCATATTTAGGCTTAGCAAAAAGGAAGCTTTTCAGCTTCAGCGGCACTGTAGAACTTTTCAAGAAAAAGTATTAAGAACTGTCCTTATTCTGGACTGTTGCTTCCACTAAGGTCATTTCACCTGAGGCTTTTTGGATCCCTTCACATCTTACAAGCATAATGTCAGACTACCTTATCTGAGAGAGACCTATTATCTCTATTAAATGAGTATCCATAATAATGCAATACATTGGCTTCAGTCCCTTTATAAAGCTTGAGCAATACATTCTCTAAATATAGTGAAGGATACTAAGTTTCTCTGAATTCCAAGCTTCATATGTGATTTACTCTGTAGTACTATAAAGCTGAGGCAGAAATTTGTGAATTTATCTTTTGGGTAAGTCATCTATTCTGAATATGGCAGATTGTGATTTTGTTCCACATTTCTCTGAATTCCAAGCTTCATATGTGACTTACTCTGTAGTACTATAAAGCTGAGGCAGAAATTTGTGAATTTATCTTTTGGGTAAGTCATCTATTCTGAATATGGCAGATTGTGATTTTGTTTTGCATATTTGTGACCCATTACTTCAAAACTTGTGTCTGTATAGAGACTCAGTTGTGTGGACTGTTATATATACTCCATATATATAATTACATATATTCATTTCTGACTTTCAAGTTTGGTACTCTCCCTGCTCTTTTGTGAGTGGTCTGTGAGTCTGTCAGTATGCAATTCAGTCTTGATCTTCCTGTACATTTTTAAAACAATTTTTGTGCAGCTTGTGAAATTCTGAAAGTATACCTTGCATGTTGCAAGAATGATAACTTTAAAAGAAAACACTTGAGTTTTTCCTCCCAATATCCTTCCTTATATATGCCATTTGTTCACAAAAGTGTTTTAGTCAGAGAATATATGTCCAATACACCTTCAAAAAATTACCTTGAAATGAACTATGTTATCAGATGTTCTTTCCTGATCATGTACTGAGGCAACTTCCTACTTAAGTTTGCGCAGCTGTCTTTGAATGAGATGATACAATGAAGATAAACATTAGAAGACGTTGGGTTTATTTTTTCTGGAATTGTTCCAAAACATACCATTTTGAGAGGCATCAGTTAGATGGCAAAGCTGGTGGAGTTCACAAGACTATAATTCACCTGATCTGCTGGGTTCCACTACAGCATAGTCTTTTCAGTATAACTGTAACTAAACATTTGTTACTGGATTACAGGTAGTGGATACTATCAGGTAGATTATGTGGTCTCCCTTCAAAAAAGTCTTTATTTCCAGCATTTCCATATAATGCCCTTTAAAACTCTTATCTCCATTTACCTCTCTTTTGATCTAGGTACATCATGAAGATCACTGAATTAAACATGTGAGTTGGTCACTAGTGATGCAAAGTTCAAAAGCTCATGTGACTTCTTTTAGCTTTCTGTCAGCCCCTTTAGCCGTGCCGTTTAGTTGACTTTTCTGCCTCATATTGCCTAGCTTCAGTGAAAATACAGCTTTTGGATATTTCCACTCTTTGTGTCTCAAATGACAGTTCAAATAATGTCTAATATGCCCCAGAATGCATCTTCTCTCATTTCTCACACCAGTGCCTAAAGTTCATGATGTTTCTCACAGAGCTGGCCCTAAAATCTCCATTTTACCAGGATAAACAAGTGTTGTCATCTCTTCCACCACATTTCCATAGCTTTCCATACTGTTGAAATCAGAAACTTCACAGAAGATGCTGGACTCTGCTGAAAGCAGGAAATGGGTTTGAGTTGCCTTTTTCTCCTTGCTAAGATTGCTCACATCAATGAAGTTAACGTTGTTTTAAAGTGTACATATGTGAAATCAGTGATCAGCCCCTCAGTTTGGCCAAACCCCTTTGCTGTACTTGCTGGGAAAGCCAACAGTACTTCTGTAGGCACCTTTGTCTGTTTTCTCCTAAGACCAGCATGTCTGATGACCATGTTCAGAAGACTGCAGGTTATCTGTGAACAGATTTATAGTAAGAAATTCAGGTGTCCTTTAGCTTGTGAATTTTTAAACTTCTAATAAAGTTGTTTATGTCCTTGTAAGCAAGTTGAAATACCGGTCGACAGTGACTATGTGTGTGTCAAAATTCTACTGACAGCTATAGAGTAGTCATAAAATATAGGCATGGCATAGCTTTAAAATCACTACAAGAAAAGCTAGTAATGCTTGCTACTACAGTTATGGTCTTTGACACATAAACTACAGACATCAAAACTTTCTAGAAAATTTATGTTCTGCTGACACATGTTTATCACATTGATGTTAATTTTAAGAGACAGTGAGTGACTTTGACTTAAAAGTAATCATCACAGAATTAACATGCTTTTTACATTAAAATGTTAGTCTGGGACTAGCAGCCAAATATTCTTTCTCATAAAAGCAACAGCAAATCAGACAAACTCCTGAAAAAATCTTGTCCCTGAAGAAACTAAATAGCAAAGCTGAGGTCACATAGAACAAACCACAAATCAAGCTGCAAGCGTGACTCAGAGATTTGTTAATACAGTTGTAAACTGTAAAAAAAGATTTTCTAAAAAGCATTGGAGTGGTCTCTCTGTTAATATGCAGTGGTTTAAATATTGAAACTATCATGACCAATATAAGGGGCAAGCACGAATTTGGAAACAGTCTCTTGTTTTCATTTCCATGAGCCTTAGCCACTAATTTGAAAAAGTATTTTCTAAACCATAGGAGAAAGATGAGAGAGGCTTATGTTTATGTCAACAGAAATGAAATTACATAGCAATAGGAATAATATTTACCAATTTCATGCTTATTTATACTGCCCCGTCACGGATTGAGCTTCTATGTAGTAAACATTGCAATAGCACCAAAAAATAGGTTGCTATTAAAAGGATTGCAATCAAGTAATTAGGAATTGGGTTCGTGCAATTATTTATTATTTGAGGTCTGATCACAACAGTTTTCTGGAATTCTCTGCTGGTCATTCATTCCAGATGTGTGTCACAGCTGTAACTTGTATTAGAGTTGGGTAAGAGATGTGGCAGACTGAAAGCCTGGTCAGTGTATATGTGTATGTAAATATACCATGCGTATCACATACTGTGGGAAATATGTATACCTCGTACACGACATCTTTTATATAGCCCGGAGCAGCACCCCTTGCAATAATAATTTCATTTTTAATTAACACCTGCATACTTTTGGCTGTAGATGTTTAGATTTTCTGCCCTCTCAGTATGTGAGAATACATCTACTGATATATTTGTCTTCAAACCTAATTTCAAATGGACTGAGTATCTCAAACTGTTCTTTTCACTTCAGTGTCATATTTCATCTATCAGATGAAAATCTGGAGCCATCTGCCCCATTGAATTCAGCTATGCTGACTTTTTACATTGAATTGAGAGTTTCACAGTAGATTTTAATAGCAGTGGCATGGCCCACATTTTGTTGTGTGAAAGTGGGGTGTCTGTGCCACCACAGAGTTTGGTAGTTTCCTCCTTAATCTGCTTTAAATCAAACAAACAGATCCTTAACTGGTGTAAATGTTCTCAGCTTCTACAGCTGTTGACAGTCAGCTGCAGCGGATGTTCCCCCCCCCGCCCCCCCCCCCCATAATGAACTTTGCCTATTTGAATTGAATTTCAAGCCATAAGAAGCTATGGTATTTTCTTATTCAACATGACATCTGCCCACTCAAGCCAAAACAGAACTTGATTGGATACTATCAGGCAGATAGTAGGCCTCCCTTCAAAAAGTTTTATTTCCAGCATTTCCATATAATGCCATTTAAAACTTCTTACACACCTTCAGTGTGCTTTACATCATTGCAGAGACTTCAGAGAGGACACTGGGATTGGCCAAGCAGTCCTCTAGACTTCTTTGTTTAGAGCTGCAAGCTGTGTAGGGTGGATGGGAATCACCCATAGTAGGATATGCACTTGACAAAGTTCTAGAGGTAAAAGACAAAGTTGCATACCAGGAGCTGGAGCTTTGCAATGTGTGTCATCCATGTGCATGCTGTGCATCCCTTTTTACTCTCCCCATCCCCTTATCAAAGTCCCTGACACACTAGGGCTCTGCAGTTCAGAACTGAGAGGTGGAAAGCACTAGCTTCTCTACCCCCACTGCAGAGTAGAGAGAACAGCAGGACAGTTGAGCTCTACAGAGGTATTCTTGAGATAAACTTTCCAGCTGAAGGGTGTATGGTGCACGTACCTCCTGTACTGTTATGGGCATGCATAGAGTTCTGAAGATCCGTAATTATTAGTGAGTGTCGTCTTCTTTCCCTGAGATGGTGGGATTTTTTGTGTTGTGGGAACTACTGACTGGGGAACAGTCCATTCTGTCCACTTCAGGAAAACCTGGGTAGGTTAGCAAGGCTTTACAGTTTGCTAAGGACCTTTTTAGAAACTTGGTTCCTGCTGTCTTTCAAATATAGTCACCTCACAGGGAACTCGGATGAAGTTTCTTTTTCTTTTTTCACATGACCTTTTTTGTACAAGTGAAGAAGGAGGAAGGTAGTCACTGCTGGGGTTTTTTTGTTGTTGTTTCTTCAGACAGGGTTCTTTTTCTGTGCAGTTCCATTTCAAAACAAACATTTTAAGGATGTGAATGCCCCAGTCAAACAATGCCTATCCCTGAAGCTGACTTATGTTTAAATGCATTGCAGGTCTGGGGCTCAGCTGTGTATGTCACCATTGGAATGCTTGGAACTAAAAGCCATTATAAAGATTTTTTTTGTCTTCCTTTTTTTTTCTTGTCTCGACTGAACTTAGGATTCAAATGTTTTTGAGAGCAGAAAATATTCGGGACACACAAAATGCTGCCACTGAATTTGCAACAAGTCCCAAGAATACTTCGGTTACTTCAGATAGTTCTGTCTTCATCTTATTGCAACACCTCCACAAAAGCAGAGCATGATTGATGTATTAAACATCTAGGGAAAGAAAAAAACTAGCTTCAGTGCCAGTTACACTTGAGAAGAAGAGACAAATGTACTTTATTTTCTATCCAGATGCTTAAGGCACTTTATGCTCAAATGGCTCGACTCTTCTTCTGGAAACAAAGTATTCAAAATGAGGTTCCTAGGACACGTTTTTAACAATGGTAACTGGAAGATTTTTTATGTCACTGTATCTACGTGCCTAGTATGTCTATGTTCCAGTCACTCAAATCCATGAATTTATCTAAAATCAAAATCAGTTCCAATACACTGCATTCCCCTTTGGCTTATCCTCAGCTGCTTGAATTGTCACAAAAGTCGTATTAATAGAGGCAGCTGCTTTTCATCAAAATAAAGTTTGTGATGCTGCTCTTTGAGTACTGACAGGCCAAAGCTGTGCACATCAGTTGCAATCCAAAGTTCAGAAGGAGCTTTCACTGCTAAATTTTCTGGGGTTTATTCATCTTTGTTGTTTTAAAGTAAATTTCCAGGTGATTTTATTCCACAATTTTAGTATCTGTTTTACCCCATCTTTGAATGTTTTTCATATGAGAGGTCTTACTGATGTTATTAAGCAGCCAGGGTTTTTCTGGTTTCTAAAGGCAAATGGATGGTTTGCAAAAGACAGATTTGACCATTTCCAGCAAGCAAATGACTTCACTGTTTTGTGCCAGTGATTCCTTTCACTATCATGTCTTTTAAGCTAAATGACACTTTTTGCAGATTTTTTCCTCCCAAAATTTCCAGGAGCATGACTGTCATAAGAGAACACCATCTCTCTTCAGAAAAGAGATGAGGCTACTACTACCTGTTGGACTGTCAAGCCAAATCTGCCTGACATGTATGCTTTGCCAATGGTATCATTAACGCCTGCACGAAGCAGAAAGTCTTTTCAGACTCCATCTGTATTGCAGTTATCCAGAATGGAAAAATGTCTCACATCAGTATTTTCAACAGTTTGGAAACTATATAGCCACAGTGATTACTGTCTGGTTTCTAACCGGCAGATTGCAGTGGCTGAAAAATGATCTATGACATTATAATGGCACTTGAATTCTGAACGGGACATATAAGCATGACCTTAAAACAAATAATTTAAGGTGCTTAGGAACTTACGATATATATTGACATTTTTTTTTAGTTGGAAATTTTGATCTGTTCCACTCTATCTCCCTTCAACCTCTTAGTCTTTTGTGCCCTCAGAATGAAATATTAGTAGCTCTCAACATACTAGATATGTCAAATTATAGAGGGATGAGAGCAAATAGCTGTTGCAGGAATTTCAAGGGGTCATCCAGTCTGCCTCTTGTTGTACCTAACACAGGATCAGCTCTACCAAAGTGACCCTGAAAAAGTATCTCCTAGGTCAATTCATTGTTGTATTTCGGAATCTGCTTGCTTATTTCTGTGCAGTAAGGTTATAGAGTAAAGACTGACTTTGCATCTATGCATACAGTAACTACTTTCTCATTCTCTTCAGGAAGTGTTGTTTCTCTTCCTGCTTCTCATGGCATGTGGAATTGATGAAGAGAGGTTAAAAGTATTATCATCAGTCTCTGAGAGGCCTATCTGTCACATGTCTGTTTCACATACAACGATTACACACACATAATCATTTTCCAATAACACATAATCATTTTTCCAATAAAATAATATGAGAAATATTCACTTGCTCTTTATCCTTGACCTAAGACTTTACGAAGAAAATTCTCAAAAGAGTTTGACCAATTAGAAACCTACTTTGGACCATGTGAATCATCTTATTGAGGTTCATGATAAAAAATGTCTGCATATGTTGGAGAGTTTACAGTTTTGGAAGGCAAAACCTTTAATTTCAAACTATATTGTATTTTTATGCTTCAAGATAGATTAGCATTTCGTAAAAGACAAAAATGACTGTTTAATATTAATACATCTTTTTTGAGAAGAATAAGGGTTTTTTATCTATAGTTTGAGAGTGGTAAGCTATGGCTTAACCTTGAGTGTTAACAGTGAAGGTTCCACACTTGTCCATTGAAAACAGTCGTTGTCTTCTTGTTGAAGTTTTGGCGGTTTTTTTTCCCCTGAAAGTTGTTTCCAGCACCCTACTGATGTTAATGATCCATAACTCTACCAGAATTTTCAGAACCTCATTATGAAAGCTCGGTAAGTTTGATATCTTGCCAAATTCACCTTCAGATTCAGATTCTGTTTCTTTTTTTCTGTTTAGGTTTGTGGAATTTTTTTTAGTCTTTGTAATGACAACCAAGAAAAGCACCTTGGTCTGTTGATGCTTGAGTAGTGATAATAGGATCCAGCCTTGGCTGATTACACGAGTCACTGTCTAGAACAGTTCAGTCTGCTTTTTTGCAGATGACATCTAAAAAAATAACAGAAAAAAGGAAAGAAAATAAGTATCTTTTTAATTGCTTTTCATTCTGCTGATGATAGAAAGGGTAAGTGCTGTTTTTGATATTGCTGGTTTCTGAGAGATTTAATTAATCTGTTTTGTGCACAAGCTAAACAAATGAATATCCCTAGAAGCAAAATTTTCTTTTCCACCTAACAAGTCCTACATATTTTTTACTGATTCTGGGCCTGACAAAAGTCATCCAGCCTTTTCACATATGTTTTGCCACCTTCCTTACATAAAGTCCTAGTTTCATCAGCCATGATTTTACAGACACAAAATGACACTTCTTCTGGAAGAAAAACTGTATAACAGTTCTTTGGTGGATAAGCCTTACTATTACTTAGTCTTGCTTCATCTCCTGAAATCTGATTTCAGGTACTCTGTTTTGAAAAAGTTTTCCAACAAATTATGCAATAATAACTCTTTATATCTAATTGAATCTGAAATTATTTCAAAGACAGTATTAAGATGATGAAGTTAATTTTGTGTGACCCTTCATATTTGGAAAGGAGGGGTGAATGGCAATATTAGAACAATCATGAGTTACGTAGCAAGTCATGATACCAGTGTAAAACTTCAAATGCTTGAATGGGACTAACACATCAATCTTTAGTAAAGAAACGGAACCCCTGCAGTTCAACCCCTAAATCAAATTAATTGTTCCTTTTGATCCAGTTTTGTTGGGGTGTTTTCCTAAAGTCTTAACCTTAATCAGCTTCTGCTTTACAGTCAGTGGACAGCTCAGCCCATTATCTTTGCACCATTCAACCTGTCAGAATTCATTAGCTTGCCATCTACAGAGAACTCCCTCTGCAACAAATTGCTTGTTAATTCATCTACAGCAAACTCAGGGATTTTGTTAAAGAGCCATTTTAGCCAAAGTATTTGATTTATACTTCCTTTGGCACTATTTAGCCAAAGGTTCAACAAATGTCAGAGTTTTACAGCTCACCCAAGCTTGGTAAGATTTTTTGCTTCTCGAGATTTTGAAAGTAATCCATTAGCAGTGATTTTGGCAGTGGGTAAATACCACAATAAAAATCTTGTGTGTTATTGCATCAAACTGTTTAGAACTTTTTTCCCTGTAGGGCAATTATCTTCATTAAAGGACACTAAAAATAGTAAGTTGCAGCATCTTTCAATTTGCAAGTTCTGTAAGAGACATTAATTACTTGATGTACATAAAGCATATTTTTCTGAGATTGCTACATGGCATTGAAACTTTCTTCTCTTGGAATACAATTTCTTCATTTTTGTTAAGCCTGATATACTTTTGTAAGAATGTCTCCATGAGGATGACCAACATCCTCTTTAACTGAAAACTAGCTATTTTATTTCATTCTTATACCAGAATGCTAAACATTTTAAACAATAATGGACTTCAGTATTGTATTTAAGTTTATTTATAAAATGTCTCTACAAATTGTACACCTTTTCTTGTTGCCTTCATAGGACAGTCATAATAAAACAATCTGTCATATGTAGGAGTTCTTTTTCCTGAATGTATCCTTCTCCACAAATATTTTTTAGGCCAGAAAATACTTAGGCAATTGCCTGAACAGGGAAAATACAGTGTTGTATCAAAGGACTAGGCACCAAAAAGTCTACAGATCTGTGGCAGCCACAGACTTTTGAAAATTGAGTAATGTCA
>NW_008795127.1:2997633-2999188 GCF_000699145.1 Aptenodytes forsteri | reverse complement strand
TGCCCCCTCCCAGCTTCTTGTGCACCTCCAACCTTCTCAGTCGGTAGAGAACAAGAAGCTGAAAAGTCCTTGACTAGTGTAAGCACTACTTAGTGACAACTAAAACATCAGTGTGTTATCAACATTGTTCTCACCCTAAATCCAAAACACAGCACTGTCCCAGCTCCTAGGAAGAAAATTAACTCTATCCCAGATGAAACCAGGACAAGTAATGTTTAGGAGATTAAACAGCTCTGTAGAAATCTTATCTTAGACTCTGTTCACTGGTTTTGTTTGTTCATTCGTTTATTATTAATTTCAAACTCTTATATCTCTGCTTTGTAAACAAGAATGGGTAGTATTTGCCATTCCTATTTTCTTGTATCTACGATTTATGTCATAATTGCTCTCTTTTTTGGAGTGTCATTCAAGTCTTCCGCTGTAGAGTACCAACCAAAGTACCTCAGTTAGGAGTACAGTATCAGAGGCCTCTATAAAATGAGTGGAAAGACCTCAAGAAAGCTGGTCAGCTGAGACAGAATTCTCCATCTTGTTTTTCACAATGTCTCAGAGGTTCATAAGAGTGCCATACAGATGGTTGATAATAATGAGCACTATTATAACTTTTCTGAGAGCCATCTTTATCTCAGTAAACAAACATTAGGCTGCTATTTGCTCCATTCTACTAGTAACTATTTCTGGGTTTTAGTTTTGTTACTGGGATAACTACTCATTCTTACAAACATATGGCATACCTGCATCACTGAGAGGAAGGCCTATTAATTATAACAGAAAAGGAGCAAGGTGAGAGGTTTCATTGAAAAGGTACGAAGTTTCTTTTTTCCCCACTAAATATATGGCAATATGGGACACCCTTACGAAGATATCAGAAGCCAGAACAATGAGTGTTAGACTTACAAGTTGGAGCAGAGGTACAGAGGGACAAAGGAGAGAAAGATATGACAGTCATTAGTGTAGAACTACTGATAATACATGGTAAAGGATTACGCCACCTGTGAGCTACTCTTAGAAAGGCAAGAAAGAGCTAAGAACTGGAAAATTCAAAACCAGTAGAATCATGGAAAAAGGGAATCCCCTAAAGGGAACGTCACTGCAACAGAAGAATAAAATACAGTCACATATACCTATGTCAGAATAGTCACAGAAACGCTAAAAGTGTAGAGACATCTTTGATTTTTTAGATTATTTCATCAGCACTTTCTCTTCAATAGATAAGAACCAATGTAAAACTTTGGAAGAAAGTAGACCTCAAAGAAAATGAGACTTAAGGAGAACGAAACTAGATGGGTAGAAGAAAAAAAGGAACTTCTAGGAGATCCTGTGATTTTTTTTCTCAAAGAAATAATAAGGCCTATAAAAAAAAAGAAGATAAGAACCATAGCAGGAAAAGAGTAAAGTATTGTCTTTGAGAAAAGTAATTTAATAATACCAACAAAAAATCTCCAGAAGGCTAATTGCTTGCTTTATAAAGCAGAATGAAGATGTGACAGAATGTTAGGAAAGCCACAGAAGTGGCTTCTCTTTACTGTTGTTTTTTTTTTTTTTTAAATTGGTC
>NW_008795127.1:2994119-2997587 GCF_000699145.1 Aptenodytes forsteri | reverse complement strand
GACCTTTCCAGCCAAAATTTGGCCCCAACTCTCCTTTTCTTTTGTTTTTTTTTTTTTTTAAATTGGTCAGAAAATAAATTCATTGAAGCTGGCACTCTTATTTTTTACCTCTGGAATCTTGTGTGCAAACTTCAGAGTCCAGGATAAAGACTTTTCAGAGCTTTTTTCCTTTTTAAAGAAATGTTTCTGATTGCATAATATATACGTTTAAATAAATCATTGTTTTTGACAATGTTCCTCTCAAATGATATGAAATAAATATTACTACTTCTTAAATAGTATGAACACTTTTTTTTTTTTTGCTCTTTACTGATAATCAATTATATTTTATACTGATCTTTTCCTCTGCTTAAAAGCAGAGAAGTAAAAGGAGAGGAGTAATAAGATAAAATCATGTTTCTTGATAATCTAGCTGGAGAAGCACGCTGACAGGGGCCTCATGAAGTTCATCAAGGAGACGTGCAAAGTCCTGCACGTGATTTTAGCTCACTACTGCATAGCCAAAAAAGATCCCTCTATTACCTTATGCCCTTCATTAGCCTGAGAATGGGAAGAGGGAAGGAATGATATATGTGTACTCATATTCTATGAACAAATGAACATCAATGTTTTTTCTTTTGCTTTTCCTGAGAAAGGTCAGCTGGAGAGTAGGCTAGGTATGCAATAGTGAGCTTGCTGTCTTTGATAGTCAGCACATCTTTAGCCAAAAAAAAAAAGACATTTCATAAAACAAACTAACAAACAAACAAACTCAAAAAAACCCAACAGGAGAAACAATGTTCAAAAGTTGCCATTAACACCAATTTGGAAAAGTTACAGAAATTTAGTTATCTGAGGTAAGATTTGTGCGAAGGGATAATAAATTTCACTAAAATAATGGCTGGAGAAAACAGGCAGACTTCCAACATAGACTCCTCTCATGAGATCTGACAAGAAGCAGCAAAATTCAGGCTAAGTCCCATTTACACACAAAGGCTTTTAGTTTAATGTAATTATACAGTAGATTGTAAATTCTGTGGGAATGTATGCTCCATGCAGAAGATTAGAAACATTCCATTGTTTAGTCTGATTTCTTTTTAATAGTATTTACCACTTACTGGGTGTATTCAGAGAACAGACTCTCAGGCCTCCGAGAAAATTTGGTCACTATAGTGGCATTCAAAGCAGCAATTAATGGTTCTGACCGTCTATTCTCCAAAGCACCCTACACAGACAGGAAAATGCCATATGGAAAACATCCAAGTTCCTTGATTACATGCCTGCTTTTCTCTATTGACTTTACAGGACTAGGATATGACAGATAGCAGTCACTTTGAATTGCTCTTCTTGATTTCTTGAATTTCGCTGATCTAGTAAGTGCCCGTATCAATCTATGGCTCCACTGTATTAAATTTATAGAGCCTGTAGAGGCAAGCTCGGATGGGGCAGATCAGGCTCTGACTGCAAGTTAACAGATGTTGGCTATTCCCAGAAACCATTGCTTTGTACTGCAGGTGATATTGATACATCTGAAGGTGTAGAACTTTTCCAAAAGTTAAATATTCACATTTTCAATATGAGTTCCAATCTATACTTGCTGTAATTGCTTTTAACTCAGTAGTATGATGTTACTTTAACTTATATGAGATTTCTGAAGATATGTCTTTTTCCCAGTTTCTCATTTTAATAACTAATTTAAAGCCCATTGACATCAACAATAAGACTTTCCTTGATTTCAGTATGAGAATGGGGTCTAATATTAATTCTTCACTAGGAAATAATTTCAAAACAACCCATTAGGTCTAAGACTTTAACATGCTCATAATATAAAAAAAACCCAAACTTTATAAATTAACTAAAATATTGTAATTGTTCAAAAATGCATTCAACTAGTTGTAATTTCCACTACCAGACACTAGAGGGGAAAAATGTTCTGTGTTTTTAGATCGTTAAGATGCAAACCAAACTGTAATGTATTCCATTTTATGCATCACTTCTCAGAATAAGAATGCAGTCACTTATAATAACATTTGTTAAAGATTTTTCTAGTTGTAGCAGGAAGTGATTAATTACACTGTAGTAATGTTATTGAGTCATTGAATTAGCACTCAGATCTGAGAGAACACGGGATTCCTAACAGTATGCTCTACTAAGCAGTCAGCTGGTATTAAGATGTGATACAGTCTGATTTTTTAATCCTTACAGAAGCTGAAAATCCATTAAAATACAGTAACAATTTTGTCCAGGTAATGATAGCTGATTCATTTCATTCCCATCTACAGATGGAATTCTTATGAACATTTTATAGGTTCATGTTCATTCACAGAAACTGCGGTTAATCTTTCCTAGGAAACATACCTTAATTTTCATGAACACAAAGAATTCTTTTATGTTTGTGATTGCCTTTCTCCAAGTGAGTCCCCCAGCTTTTTTCTTGAATTCCATACTCTCTATGTTCTGCTTTTCCACAAAAAAAAAAACCCAAAACCCAAGAAAAAAAGGAAATTTGGCATCCTTGGACCTTTGCAGAATCCAAATATTTTGGAGATATATATCCAAATATATATCCAAATACATTTTATTTGAAATAATCTGGAGATTTTCAAAAATTCAATGGTGTTTTCTCCCAGACAGGCACACAAAGAAGAATTGTGTAACAGTCGTGGGTAACAGGGAGCACAACAGATGTGTGCAAGTGTACTCCTCAAACTAAGCCAAAAAACACCCTAACTCAGATGTTGGAATGTCTCCAATACTAAAAGGCATATGGCATTATGGGACAGTGTTAAAAGCAGTAGGATATTATCTGCTTTCTTTCTTTATGTACTGTGAGTTAAAGTTCAGTTATCTCCAGAGTTTTCAGAACCATAACTTTTTAATCATAGTTGCTAGTAATTTCTTTGCTCATGCCTTATAATTGCTACAGTTTTATAAACTGTCCTTATGGTTGTTTCTATTACAACTGCTTAATGCAACCTGCTGTTTGTACTGCTGAAGAATGTGATTGAGATTCTCAAAGAAGCCCAAGGAAATGAGATTTCTCGTTCCTACTGAACTTGAGTGAGATCTGGGCATCCATGTCCCTGAGGCCCATTTTAGAACCTCAGTCCAAGGTTCTCCTATGAAGACATCTGCTACCTTATTACTTTGATGTCTTTGCTTAGATTGACTGAATGTCAGTGGGTTAGTTTCAGGAAAAGGTGTAGGAATACTCTATGTAGGGCAGAGATGCATGTTAATCTGGTTTTCATATTGATAGATGCAAGCAACAGAGTAAAAGGGAGGAAAGATAAATAGAAGCGTCGGCCAGGAGAATTACTCAACGTAATTGGTTACCACTTCTCTGAGTGCTACAGTACAGTGAGAGATGATGCTGTGCTAGTTCTACTAGGTAACAAAAGATGAATTGACAAGTGAAGAATAATATGAACTTTTGTTTGATACTCATTTGGTAGGTGAGAAGACAAGGATGCAACTACATTTGGGGGC
>NW_008795127.1:2953915-2994097 GCF_000699145.1 Aptenodytes forsteri | reverse complement strand
AAGATGATCATAACAAGCAAAAGACTGACACCTTTCCCCAAAATTATTTAGTTGGGTTTTGGGTGTTGTTTTTTTTTTTAAAGAAATATAAAAAGGAAAGAATGGCAAGATTTTCAGAAGTCCCCAAATTCTTGATGAGATTATATTCTAAAGTGTAAATATATCTGAACATGAAGGAAAAGAACGCTACAAACAGATTGGTTGGTTTAGTCATCTGGAAGTAGACTATTTTATATAGAGACAGCCAAATACAGAGTTTAGACAGCATTCTATACAGCTACTTTAAATAATTAGGAAGATTTATTATTTTATTTATTTACAAATGTGATTTTATTGAGATTTTTCTGATGATTATCTTAGCAATAAAATTCTAGTGCCTCTCACAAAGTAAGGGCTTGATTATAAATCAAAATGTGTAACTAATTAGATAAACCAAGACACCACATATGTAAAAGTAATATATCTGTAATGGAATGATACATAAAAGGGAACACTTATGTTTTGGACAGCTTCATACATAATGTATAGCAAACATGACTACTTAGCAAGGCTGAAATGTTCCAGACAATGATTTCCAGAAACGAGTAGTCAGATTATCTGAACACATATCCATGCAATTGCTGATGCAGTTATTAAATGTCATCTTCAGTTTTAAACATGGATAAATCACTCCAGTTAATATTGAGACTGATGTATACTCAACAAGGGGAAAATATATCCCTAATGAATGAGACCTGTCACTGAGATTTCTGAATATGTTAAATAGCTTAATTTTGTACTATTCTATCACATTGTTTTCTTACGCTATTATTCAACAATTTTGGCTATACTATGAGTTATGATCAAATAAATGCACCTAAAAAAATTAACAGAGTTCAACTTGGTTTGTAACAGAGTCAGGCTTCTGCCATAAACTTGATATGGACTTGTACTTCTCTGATATTCATAGAGGTATCTATCACAGCTACCTGCATTTTATTTCTTTTGCTATATTTATACCAGAGACAATTTGGCATTATGTACCTGTATATAATACTATATATGTATATGTAAGCATGATTATGTATATGTGTATTATTAAAGACTTAGCGTTTTCTCCTGCAGTTGCATAATTACATACAGAAGTCATAAAATCATTAACCTAGCAGGGAACAAAGAGAGCTCCCTATGGAAAAGACTGTATATATCCAGGAAAACCTTCATTTTGTTCTGTGACTTCTGATTTTTTCTGTCCTCCTATTTCCTAGGGATTTTGCCAATTGCAAATACAGTGTTTTTCCAGTGTTGAAATAATAACCAATAAAGCTTTTGTTATTGAGCTCTAAGCTATGTCAATTCTTAATATCTGCAAACATTTCTATGTAATCTAGAAGAAACAGGAAAATATATTTTGTTAATCTACTAACAAAGATTAAGTGGAATTCAATCTGGATTAACCTGCATTCCACAAAATTGAACTCTGCTGTACTCAGGGTTAGTCCTCCTTTTTCATAGTACTGCAGATAATCCTTAATGGCACAAAATGTTACTGAGAGAATTAGTAGTACAGTAGCTGAGAATCAGTACAGAAGCGTAAATGAAAGATTTGGCATAGTCTTAGTTTCTTCATGTTGCTACTACAGTGTTCCTTTCTTTTCTGATGCAACAATGTGACATACATACTTTATTATAGAAATATCAATTTCTTTTTGTCTATTTTAAATACTTTCTACAAAGAAGTACTTCTACAAAGAAGGCTGTTTCTTGATATTTTGGGAAAGTTTATTTTGAGTCTAGTCCATCTCATTTTTCCAAGAATATTGTTTCACCTTTGAGTAGATATGGCACAAACCCACTTGACTGCCAAGATCCTAGGAGTTCATGCTTATCTTTTCAGTATTTTTGGGGCATACTTCTTATGCCATCTCAGACAAGGCATGACACTAATTTTCTAACAATTAAGAACATAAAAAAGAAAGATTCTTTCTATAAATTATTTATTTTTCTTCTCCCTGTCTGTTCCATAGCTTTTTCAGATGTTCATCTTACTTTCTTAAGATACTTACAAATGAGGTGCTTAAACCTAGGTGCCATCTGAGGTGCCATATGGTATTTGAGACAAATGTCTGCACAGAGCTTGGGACATATAAACAGAACCTGCAGGGCAACCATCTCCTGAGGCAGCAGTAAGAGACTAGTTAGGGCACCCTAGGGTTTCAGAAATGACACAAGATCCCTGTCTTTAAGGAACTGAAGACCAACTCCTATCGGTTTTCTGAGTGTTCATTATCAAGGAGATAATGCTTTTCTGTTAAGTAACAGAAATTCACAGAATCACAGAATCATTTGAGTTGGAAGGGGGGACCTCTTGAGATCATCTAGTCTGACACCCTGCTCAAGCAGGATCAGCTAAAGTAGGTTGCCTAGGATAGTGTCCAGTGGTCAATCACCACCCCTACAATAAGAAGGTGTTTTCTTATGTTCAGAGGGAATTCCATGTATTTAAATTTGTGCCTACTGCCTCTTGTCCTATCATGGGGCACCACTGAGAAGAGTCCAGTTCCCTCATCTTCATTCCCTCCTATGAGGTATTTATACACATTGGTAAGTCCCCCCTCGAGCCTTCTCTTCTCCAGGCTGAACAGGCCCTCTGGTCTGAGGGGTCTGAGCTTCCTGAAGGCCAGTTTTACTGGTAAAGACTGAGGCAAAGAAGACACTGAGCACTTCAGCCTTCAGCATTTCATTTGCCACTAGTTTCCCTGCCCCATTCAGCAGCAGGCCCATATTTTCCCTTTTGCTGTTTATGTACCTGTAGAATCGTTTCTTGTTGCCCTTCGCATTCCTTGCCATATTCAACTCCAGTTGGCTTTTCTAACCCTAGCCCTGCATGACCGGACAGGAACTTTATACTCCTCCTAGGTCACCTGCCCGTGCTTCCACTTCTTGTACACTTCTTTTTTATGTCTGAGTTCAGTTAGTTGCTCCTTGCTTATCCATGCTGGTCTCTGCCACCATTTCTTGATTTCCTAATTGTCGGGACAGACCTTTCTTGAGCTTGGAGGAGATTATCCTTGGATATCAGCCACCTCTCCTGGACCACTCTTCTCTCCAGGGCCATATCCTCTGAAAAGGTTGAAATCTAGGGCTGTGATCCTGCTTTGGTCTGCACACTAATCTTCACCCAAAAGCTCTCAACTGACTCCTGACCCGTCCCAAGGCATGGTTCCATGCATTCCAGCTGCTCTCTGTCACGTAAAGGGCAACTCCCCTTCCTTGCCTTGCCAGCCTGCTCTTCCTAAAGAGCCTGTATACCTCCACTGCAGCACTCCAGCCATGTAAGCCATCCCACCATGTCTCCATTACCCCAATGAGGTCATAGCCCTATAGCTGCACACAGACTTCCCAGCTCCTCCTGTTTGTTCTCCATCCTGCGTGCATCAGCATAGAGGCATTTCAGAGAGGCACCCAAGTGTGCTAATTCCCCAGTACAGGCTTGAGAGTTTTCCCCACAAGGCTGTTCTGCAGGCACTTCCTTCTTTACAATGCCTATGCTCACAAGGATTCCACATCAACTTTGTTGCTTTGTTGGTTGCTGTGTCCCTTCTGTTCCCATCACCTTGGGCCCTTGGCTTGCCTACCCTATTCCTTTAGCCAGCTACAATTTTTTACACAACTTGTAGAAACTTTGCAGCAGTGTCTTAAAGACCTGCTTTAGTAAGTAAATTTCTTTACTGAAAGAGTGGTTAAACATTGGAACAGGCTGCCCAGGGAAGTGGTTGAGTCACCATCCCTGGAGGTATTTAAAAGACGTGTAGATGAGGCGCTTAGGGACATGGTTTAGTGGACATGGTGGTGTTGGGTTGGCGGTTGGACTCGATGATCTTAGAGGTCTTTTTCCAACCTTAATGATTCTATGATCCTCTTTCAAATTTGATTGTAAAGTTTCAGAGATTGGAAAAGGGGGACATCCAGACAGGAGTATCTTTAAAGCATTTTTCTTGAGGCTTTATGATATCTAAAGATCTTATCTATAAAAGGATTTCTTAATGTTTAGAACCCAAGTTTGATCCTTCTGCTAGCAAATTATTTGTCAATAAATTTTACCTCATCTTGTTTTTCATCATAGTCTGTACAGCAAAAGACTATCAATAGGTATAAAATATGAAAAATTTCCAGAAATTTTCTAATTTGCTTTCTTCATATAGATGGAAAAATATTTTTTCCTCTATTCTTTCTTGCACAGTCATTTTGGTTCTAACCCAGCAACTTCAGGGTAGTGTCTAATATAACAGCTAGGACAGTTTAACACAAGCTACCAGTAGAGTAAAATAGTAATTGGTGGGTAATATTTGTAATGCCACTTCAAGCTGCTAGATGGCCAATTCCAGTTAAAATTGATGGACAACATGAGTCGAAACATTAAGTGCAGATTTCAAAATCTGAACTAAAGTTATGAAAAAGGGCTATGATTTAATCTTCTGCAACTTCTTATCACTGTTGCCTCTACTGTCAAATCATTACTAAACCCACTCCACAAATGTTATGTGTTGGTTGCATAGTCAGCTACACAATTGGTTCTGTATGTACAAAAAAGCCTATGTTATCCATATTCCTAGCACAGCTGGATGGTCCTTTCTGAGGTCTATATCGTATGTTAGGGCCATTTCAAATGCAGCTAAATTGCCTGCAGACTCAGTTTCAGCCAGTTCCCTACAGAGTAGTGAGAATCATAGCGATGTCTGTGTCCTGGCTAGCAAATAGGTTGGAGAGTACGTCTTTTATAGAAGATGTGTAGCCATCTTTCCACTGCAGCTCACAGTGCAGGAAGCATGTTTGCTTACTCCTTAGAATAGCACACTGAGCACTGTCAAATATCACACACAGCTTTCATAATACACTAGTTTAAAAAGTAATGGTAAAGATTCAGTGCTTCCATACACTGGGTTGCTGCTTGTACACCTATTTGGTCAGTTTTGGAATACTATTAAAGAGTTTTCCATACTAAGCTATTAAAAAAAAAGAAAAGTACTTTGTAGATAAGTTCAATTTTTTTTTTTTTGGAGAGGGAAGACTAGTGACTACTTGATCAACTGGTATCCAGAATATAATTTCCCTTATCAAAAATTGAAAAAATCCAGTTATTTACTTCTGCATATTCACAAGTCATTTCTCCTGACTGTGATCTTTTGAAGATGGAATGCATTTAAACTAAAGATGCAAGCATTATGAGGAGAGAGCACAGAGAGCTGCACTGTGTTCAAGTCATTAAGTTACTACTTTATTAAAATATTTTTGTGGACCCATTCATGGATACACATTTAAAATCCTAAATTTACAGAATATTGGCTCAGAAAGTATTCATGACTTCAACTTGGACACCATCTGTTTTTCCAACAAAGTTTGTTTTTTAGAGATGTCATCACTACTTTGTACTTGACTTTTCTTTGAGCGTTGAATTTTGAGAGCATGCTGGTTATTAGTCTCACTTGAAATGAGTGGAGCTTGGCAGGTATGTAAATACTATGTGTAATTTATTTCATGAGAAAAGAAGTGCCTAGAATAAGGTCTTCCCATATATTTTAATCCACACTTGAAAGCTATCTAGGTTTTTTTAAAACATATTACAAATGTAAATTTAAACTTCATGAAGCAACAGAAATCTTCTTTATGGCAAAATTATTCACTGAATTAATGGCATCCTTGAATTAAACAAAACACATTTCTAATGATGGCTCTGGCTGGCTCTTTGCAGAGTTTTTCACAAGTAGTAGGCTACTAGCTCTCAAAAAAATCAGTGGGCAGAATTCTGCTGTCAAATATGCAAATTCAGACTGATTTGATCATTTTGTCTCAGAAAAACGTAAAACTAACTGAGGCTCCTGAAGATTCTGTTAGTCTCCCTTGGATGTGATTAATTCCAGAAACATATTTTGCATATAGATATGATCTGGACCTGAACCAAAGCCTTTATCTGTACACTTTCTACCTTGAAGGTGAAGGAAAGGGTTTAGAAGCTTAAGTAGAATTCCTCCAACCTTGATCCCTGTCCGTATCAAATATTTAGGCATATTGTGGCTAATAAACATGCTTTGAGGACCCTGAACAACTTACCTCTACTGTGTATCTCTTCCCTCCATGCAGATCTTACACTGAGTCATTCTGATTTAGCTGTCTAGAAGGACTGTTTATTATTTTCAGTGTATAACTCTTTGTTCCAGTTCACAGGCATCTACCAAGAAAAGTGTTATGGATTAGCAATAATGGCTAAGAAAATAAAGATTTTTCCTAAATTATAATATAAGCTCTCACTCTCTTTTTTTAAATTATTTTAATTTAAATACACAGAGTAAGATCTGAGCCAAAATAAAATGTTGCTAACGAACAGGATTCCAACTGTTGACATAATTACAATATCCTCTGAAATGCTATAGTATTTTTATGTGCTTAGCAAATAAATCAAAATTATTGTTTGACAGACCTGTAGCTCAAACAACTGGCCAGAAATTTCATATATGTTGAACTGCTGCAGCTCCCAATAGCATGGGATTTGTGAGTACCAGAAATAAATAGACCTCTAAAAGCTCAATGTTTCATAAAAAGAACAGCTGTTCAGGTTATAGAACAGAAAGTTGTTCCTGTGGTGAAACACTGTAACCTCTGAAGTTATACTTATTACAGTAGGTAGCATATGTCATTATGAATTAAGAATTACATGTGCTTCATTTTTGCATTTTTTTGTTTGTGCATATTGTTCTTAAATGGCCAAGGACCAAGAAATGTGGATATCTCATATCATGATGGATGAAGTGATTTAAAGAACATTCTCACCCAGTGCACATACAAAGAGCAAAACAGCTGAGAAACAGGCCATAGAACCAGTGGATTATTTATATTCTCTTGACTTTCTGCAAATGCAACATGCACGGATCTAAAAATGCTCCTGCTAACTCTTTGATATTTAAACTGATTTTGTTTGTTAAATAAAAGTTAAAAGTTAAACTTGTCAAGGATGTGAACACCATTTTTAGTAAGAGTTTCTATTTTCGCCAGGCATTATGCTGACATAATAGCATAGATTTCAATATAATAAAATCATAGCACATCTGCTATTCTTTTGAAAGTCTACGGGGGAATAGTAATGATTGATTTTAGGCCTTGGTAAGGACACATTGTCAAATGTATGTGACTTCAGATTTGAGAAACCACAAAATAGCTTTATTCTCAGTGCCTGTAAACCTGTATGGTTTCCTCAGAGTTACTGTGATTATGTTGATTAACTCAAGGAAGCCCAATTGGACCTGAAAGTTTTCCTCCAACACAATCATAAGAAAAGACACGGAAATGGCATGTAACAGAATCACCTCTGTTTGTCTTGAATGTACCAGAAGGTGAACACATATTCAATAGCAGTACTTTTCCTGCAATGATCACTGCAGTTAGAATTCCTCTCTAACATGGAGCCCTTTTTAGAGATGGTAACATGAATGCATATTAGCACAAACACGGGTTCTTTCACTTTTTATTTTCTTTTATGGCTGGTCTGTGCCATAAGAATGCAGGGCTATAACTGGAAGATTCACTCAGGCTAGTGAATCTACTGTGTTACTTGTATTCATTCTTAAACACAACTGAGAGCAAATAAGTCAATTCTATTCACCGAACAGTTAACTTTACAAGAGAAGATGTCAGGCTTGACAGATTTAACTTGAGGGACTGCACCAACATTAAATGTCATACAAAGTATTTGCCAGTTAGAATAAAAAAGTACCTGAAAGATTGGAAGTAGGTTTAATGGTAAACTTTTGCTAGAGAACATATGGATTTTTTTACTTTTTCAAATATTTAACAATTATAAGAATTTTTATAGTAATTCTAGTACAACCTCCATGAGACACTGCCATGTGTTTACAATGTCAAGATCACCAGTATAGGGTATTTATATTATAGTTTCTAAGGATTTCCAGCAGCTATATAAGAAATACAATCAAATTCGTTTTAGCTTGACACATGCCATTGGCAAAGGCACCTATTTTTTCTTAACTGCATGACATAAAAACTTCAGGACAAAAAGCTGGCCATCACTCAGTGATGGACACCGTGATATCCTTTCACATTGGACTCGATGATCTTAGAGGTCTTTTCCAACCTCAATGATTCTATGATTCTATGATTCTATATCTCCTAGACTAGGGAATATGAAACATTTTTCTTCAGAGGCTGTCTTTCCCCATATACCATCCACCAGCAACTTATCAGTAAGAGAAAGAAAGGAAGCAAAAGAGTTGGTCCTAGTGTGATTAAGGTATCTTCAAATGCCTCATTCCTTTTGTTTTTGGAGCATCTGTGCTCTGGAAGCAGAGCTCATCTTCTAGAGCTAACATGTTTTCCACTACTTGTGCCTCAAACTGTGGGAAGAAGAAGGGGAGAAGAAATCAAAGAACAGAGAAGGAAGCAGAAGAATGAAAAAAAGCCAGCATCATTTTGGAAGCAATCAGTTAATTTACTGCCTGTAGAAGTGATGTATCTTCAATATCTTCTGCTGGCTCAGGTCAGGCTGGACATGACCATGCTGCAGCTCTCTTAAGATTACTGGAAGCCCAGAATTTGTTACAGCTCTGTCCTTATGAATGCCACCACTCTTTTGAAAACAGAAGTTTTGCTTTTCTGACCTTTTAGCAAAATCTACAAGACACAAAGTTGGCTGTAATAATGTTAGGTTTTTTAAATTAACCCCTCAATCCAGCCTAGAAATCATGAGATTTTTAAAAAATAATCCCTTTGCTCAGAAAATGAACTGTGAAAACTAGGCGAAGTTCTACAGCAAGCACTGACCTTACAGCATAGCAAGGCAAAGCAGCATCCATCAGCAAACAGTATATAGTGTTTAAAAGACACTTAAAATAAACACTTAATCATCAATTGTTCTGAAACATATCTTCCAGAGTGAGGGACAGGTCTACCTCATCCATTTCTCTGGTATTCTGTGTGAGTTTTTTCCACATAGAATTTCAATTTATTTCTGCTTTCTGTAAAAAGCACTATTTTATTTTCTTTAACCTTTGCCAGGAAAACCAAAGAGTTGAAATATCTGGGGTTTTACCCTTGCATTTGCCACAAAGGTTTGTTCAGAACTTTATATGAGTAAATTGATTGGGGTGCTTTTATTCACTCTTAAACACACTTGAGTGCAGATAAATGAATTCCATTTGCAGAATAGTTAACTTTACAAGGAAACAGGTTATGCCTGATTTGTTAATTTTGGAGACTGCAACATAATGAATTAATGTGTTGAAACTTAAAAAGATACTCTGTTGAAATTAAAAAAATAGAGCTATTCAAGTCCCATTAAAGTTTTTTGTAATCATGCTACTTTTTCTGAATTTGATTTTAAAAAATTCTGAAGCAGTTGACTATAGCAACATTTTAAATAGCCAACAGCTAATATTTTGATTCTATTGCTTCTCAGATTTTTCTTCTAGAAAAGCGTTGCTTTGAAATCACTACACTTTAGGTATTTTTTCTTGGGATGAAGTGACTAAAATAATAAAATGCAGCAATTACTGCTAATGGAAATTTGCAGGTGTCTTCCTTGAAGGGCTTGATTGTGTGCAATAATAACAAGTGTGAGATATAAAATACAGGATGTATTCATGGTGGTTTGAGAATTTCACTAGACTTCTGTCATTGGCTTTTTTAGGGATTGGGATTCCCTCTCTTCATTTTTATGAAGATTAATAGTCTCAGTGAGCAAGGTGCTGTAGGGAATACTAAAAGATCACTATATAGTAACTGGTGTTCTCAGTGAATCATGTTATGTATGAACGATAGGCTTATCACATTAAAAAATACTCATGCACTCATTTAATACTATAAACCATAGTCCAAACACTCTATATTTGTACAACTAACTGAAGTTGCTGTGAGGTTGATTTGTAATTTGAACTCACGGATAGCACGATTTTTAAATCTTAAATGTTGTAGTAACTATAATCAAATTTACATTAAAATTTAAATTTTCATTATGAACTAGAGGCAGCAGTGTTTTCAAATAATCTTCCCTATTTATGGAACCACAAATGCATGGCAGTCCATGCTTCTTTTCCACAACACAGCTAAGATTATTTCCAGCCTTGTATGGCCCATATTTGCTCAATAGTCATCATTACAAGTCTATATATGAATATAGCTGTTCAGCTGTATCAATTATTGTTTGTAAACTCATTAGAAAGCACACTGATACAAGCAAAACATATAGATCAAAATCTTACAAACTGTAAATACATATTCACAGAAAACAATGTCAGCATGTTAGACACATTAAACTACCATGTTGAGTTTTAGCTCCTGGACGCATTTGTGATAGGAAGATGGAGAAAGACCTGCTCCACTTCCCTCCTGCCCCAGGGAACTGCATTTTAGAAAGTCTCTCCACAGGAGAAGAGCAAGAGCAGCCAGGTTCACTGTGAAAAGGCAGCCTCTAATGCTTGGATCCTAGCATTTCTCAACAGTGAACCAGATGTTGAACAAATGTTCATGCAATTAATTAGGATTACAATCCTGATTGTTACCATAAACTGCAGAATTATAAATTCTATGTCCTTTAAGGATAACAATTTTATAATTCTTGGGTGATTAGCATCCTGTGCATTTTAGCCTATTTTTGCTCACTCAGGTATAGGTAGAACAGGGAGGAGAGCTTCACTGTCACAAAAAATGTTAACTTCTGTATGTTAAATGTTCATTATCTATATGAAGACAGCAATGGAAATACAGTAATAAATCAAAAAAGTGTTTCTTCTTAACTGTATACTGTTAGATACGATAGCATATGTAACACTGAGAATACAGATTTTGTCCACAGAGTGATTCTAAATACATAATACATAGATATTGGAAAAGAGGAATATGGGAAAAAGTTGAGAAAAGGAGGAATACAAATGCTAGGCAAGAGTATAGTTTCATAAGACAAAAAGGAATTAGAAAGTTGCACAATGAGGCAGGGGCAAAATCCAATCCTGTGTCTGCCATTTAGTGCTGGTCCCACTTGAGATTGTAAATAACTGATTAGCTACATTTTCTTCTAGAGATGTGATAAGGGATAGATTCTCTGACTTGTATCAAAGAAAAATATATTTAGAGCAATTTGTCAGATTTATGTGAAGGTGCTCACATTTTTCTATCTTTTTTTCCTCTTCTTTTTGTCTAATACAAAGAAAACTAAGAGCTTGGTATGGAACACGGAGCTACAGCATTAGTTCCATGAAAATTTATGCACTAGAACAGATTAAAGAACCCAAGCCAACCACTGCAAATTGGCACAAAATATTGGACTCTGGTGTGTCCTGTGTCCATGGAACACAATCAAATTCTCTCTTTGGTAGAGAAGGTAACATCTGATTCCTGTCTTCACATTAGCTGCTTGATTAATAAGAGCTGAACCTCAGTTATGCCTGCCTAAAGATACTGAACAACTAGTATCCCAACAGCTTTCTTATTTCTTTTCCAAATAGGTCTTGGAGCAAAAGAGTACCGAGTACCGTGTCCTATAGGATAGGATTTACTAAAAGGGAACAGCAACTAAGGAACAATGCCATATTATTTTGCCCTTTAACACCTGTAATTTACATTTAATGTATTTACTCCAGAAGAACATATTTCTCTGTGGCAAAATCTTTTCTCCCCACACTAGGACTCTTATTCGCTTCCAGGTTTTTTTTCATTTGTCTCAGTATCCAGTCATCTGAAGCAGTTTTGCCATGTCGTCACTTTTACCGTCTATTTTACCCCCTATTCTTCCTTGTTCAGCAGTGTGGAACAAGTTCTTATTCTGAGCAATGCTTCCTTGTCAGTGATATTGTCTTCAAGTTGGCCTGATGTTCAGACAATTAATCAGAGGAAAGGTTTGGTGACCAAGCTGAGGTAGATACTTTGTCAGCACTGCTGAACGTGCTCCTGCTTTGTAGATCTACTGACTTTTACACTTCTACTGAAAATCTCATATAACTAAGTTTCTTCTTATTCTGAAAGAAAAAGGTTGGATGTGTTTGTTCATTTGTTTAACTTGGCAGTTTGGCATAGGTTTTTAATTCCATGCAGACTTAAAGAAGACATTTTCAGAACTATCTTGTAGATGAAAAGTTTAACTACTGTTCTTCTTTTCCTTAAGTCTGAGTAAAGGTATGTGTTTCCTTTTTTCTCACTTTGCATGCTACATTCTGTTAATAAAGGCATATCTGAGTGAGGTTGATCCCACAGAAGAAAGGAGAGATGACTCTCTCCCTCAGAAGCAGCTGAGCAGGGTCAATAAAAGCAAGCACTGGCCAAGAGGAAGACCAGGCACAGGAAGGCATCAAGAAGAAGAGAGCTTGCAGCTACAGCAGGGACTGAGATGGCTGAGAAGAACAGAAGACAGATCAGGCCTAAGAAATGGGGAGGACCACAGGAGACCATCAAAGTCCTTGAACTGACTGAAATCAATCCTGGAAGAAAGGGTCTGCCTTGAAAGCACAAGAAGTCAGGGAGAAACTGGTTTATTTTTATTCTTCTCTGTCTTAAATGGTTATCTTCATCGAGCTCACTGTAAGGAGAAGGTTAATTGATCTATTTTAAAGCTCTGACCAGCTCAACATCCTGCCACAGCAAATTTACAGGAAGCTTGACCTTGTTAATAAAATATACCTCAAAATATCATAAAGAACTGACACTGCCCTATTCCAGATACTGGAATTTATAAAAAAAATCCCCTTGGACTTTCCTAAAATATGAATTCAAGTCTATCAGGAAATGAATATAATGACAGCAAATACTACTATTACCCATCAGTGGCTGCAACTGACACATACAATTTCAATAAAAGAGTTCGAAGGAGGTTTTTTTTCCTGTTACCAAAATAGTTACTTCTGCATCATGGACTGACCAGTTTTACTTCACACAAATGAAGGCTGTTAGTCTGGGTTTACATATTTTTTGAAAGAGTGAAGAATTTTCAGATCTTTTGGAGAAGCCTTTCTGCTGTTACTTTACAAAATACATTAACCTGCTAAAGCAGACATTTTTGTGCTCATACATTGAAATAGTTAAAGTGGCTCTCTGAGGAGCTCAAGCCATCTTTCACTTTCAAAACTGTTGAAGGAATCTTTTCACCTACAAAGCTAAATACAGATGTTTCTGAAACTAAAGTAAGAAAATCTAGGAGGCTTTAGCTGAGATGTGGAAGACACTTCCCCCCCCCCTTTTTTTTAGCATTCAGTCATCTGTAGAACATTTTACAAAGATAATGTTTAAAAATTGAGGTGATTATTCCCTAATAGACCAAAGTAAAGAAAAGCAAAGGGACCGTTCAGTGCTGTCTGAAGCTAAGGCTGCTTTACCACTTGCTCACCACTCTATCCTTTTCATAATAAACTTCACGTCAGGTTCTGCAACACAGTATAAATACACTGTATCTTTGGCATACACTGATTGTACAGAACCTCTTCCTTCTGGCATCCTTTCAGCATAGGGATTTTTTTTTTTTTAATATTCATTGAGATAATTATCCCACCTCTCTTTGGGTGCCTTCTTTAATTTTAGCTTCCTCAGTAGAAGTGTTGACTTCTGTTTTGTTAAATTTTGTTAAATAATAAAGTATGTTGGCACACTAAAAACCTGTACCTAAAAAAAGATCAAGAACTCAGGAATAAGGTGCAGAGGGAGAAAAGGCAAAGTTTTTACTGAATATTTAAAAGGATACTATCTTTAGCTGTCTAGATTTAGCTTTTCAGCTTGCTTAAAAGCTTTTTTTGTAAGATTGTCTTTAACATTTAAACAAAGATAAAAAGGAGTATAAGAGAAAAAATAGACATTAAAAAAGTAAAGGAGCTCCAAAAGCTTTTATATACACAATATTATGAGACTAAGATTATATTGGTGGTATAGTTTTCCAAATCTATTTTATTTTCCCACAGAGAAAGGGTTCACATTTTTTACACTGGAGGTATTGAACTTGATTTTACAAATTGTGTTTGGATTCTCAAGGTGAGCAGTTAGGACATTTCTGAGTCATAACAAAAATCAATGGGTACAAATACTTCAGATCAGATATCATAACACAACTTTTAAATGCTACCACACTGAAATTACCATAATACAAAATCCAATACTTTTGGCAGCAAGTATTGGTTTCAGCAATTTATTTCATTGTACTGGACAGATTTTTCTGGTGCTACAGATTAGGTAAGAACCCTGAGTGATAAGTTCTGAAGACATATGTAGGTACTATTAGCTAGTGCCGTAGCCTCATTGTCCTTTGACTACATTCATTGATAAACAGACAGTTTAGACTTAAACAATAGAAAAATAAATGCTTTCTTAAAAATTCCACACCACTCTTCATGAAAGAAAAACCCAGAGAACAGGCAAGTAACTAAAACAAGATGTAGAAGAAGAATAATTCAATAATAAAATGATGAGATATATCTAATACACAGAGCCACTTATTTGTTCACTTACACTACTTCAACTTGTCTGAAGTCAGTGGAGTTAGCTAAATCACTATTTTAGCCAAATGCTTCTAGTAAAAAGCCTACTCCTAAGGATGCAATGGTTTGGCAAATTCATCAGCGTGCTAAATTACATGTCTCTATGTAAGTGAGCTCTTAGTCAAGAACTTCAATTAATACTGTTAAGATAAAGGCAGAAAATCCAAACCCCATTTCATTTCTAATAAGCAGTAAATATAAAAGTCATGTATTTGCTAATTAACTAACCGAGAGGATACTGAAAAATTTTGGAGTTGTATGTCAGTATTTACTAAAGAGAAGGAAAGTCCTTTAAGAGGTTGACCTCACTTATGTAAGCTCATCGGGGTATGTTGTGGAAATACCTGAAGTCTTCTATGATGTCAAAGGGCAATCATACCTGACTACTTCTCTTACTGGTTTCTCTCAAATAACTATTGCTTGGAAATTTTATTCTGTGCTGTGTGAAAAATCCCATCATGCGGGGGAGGGAGAGCAACAAGCAATAAATGAATTCCCCTTTTCATTGTAACTTCTAGAGCCTGGTCAAACTAAAGCCAACATCTGCAGAAGATTTATCATTCAGACGGATGGCAAAAAATAGATTATTCAGTTAAGATTTAAGTGGAGATATATTCATTAACTGCAAAAATAACAGTATATCCCAGCCAAGAGTCCTGTTTCCGTTATTCTGTCATAAGCAGTTAACTATTGGTTGACCCACAGGTCATGATGCCTAAATGGAGGACATTCCAAACATTTTGTACTATGAAAAGCTTAGGTAGGATTCTAATTCTTGTTCTAAATATTATGTTTAAAATTATTTAAACAATTTTAATGCTTTTAAACACCATCATGAATCCTGTTGCGGAATAACTAGCTGACGTACATGTGCATCAGTACTTCTCATATCATTGTACACTGCAAAGGTATTGGTGTGAATTTAGCATAGCTTCATTATTTGCCTGCAGTGAAGTCACAGTGTATATTCTAGGCTGCCCAGAAGAAATACTGAAAAAAAGACTCATGTCTTTATTTGTCTGAAGAATTAAAGGAATAATGACTTAAGAATATTTTTTAAAGTTCTATAAATTCTTTCCATTCAATTTGTCCCTGTTATTTTATCTGTACTGCCAGTTGCTTTTGTAATGAAGAAACTAAATTGTACAAAGATAAGAATCCTGAGAAGCCTTAAAATAAATGAAAATATTTTTATGGTCATTCAAATGTCATAAATGCTAAAGTTTATCTTAAGATCTCTATAGACTATTGCTAATAGCAATGGGAATAGCATTAGAAAACTGAGAAACTGTTTTCTCCAAATCCATTTTAGTTTTGTTAGAGCATTACAAATTAGATCTTTAGGAAAAAAAAAAAAAAGAAAAAAGTTCAGGTGCAGAGAAATTCTGTATTTCCCCCACCTTTTTGATACAAAATAAAATACAGATTTTACTTCAGGTAGTGCAATGTGTTCATTCCTTCTCAACTAATATAAAATTTCAGCTGTAGCCTGAGGTTTTATCTGCAAGCTATTTTAAAATACACATCTAATATAAGCAAACAAACATTGTTTCTGAGTCATTTGTACTATACAGGTGCTAAAATGTGATAATTAATTACCTGTATGAATCAGGGCAATAATGAATAAACTACCTACTTCCTTAATTTCTTATAAATCTATCCTGTATCATATTTCTAAATCTAAATTATTTTAAATAATACAAAGGGGGAAAATATACTAATGCTTCTAAGCTTTTGACACACTTAAATTGCCAGGGCTATCATTTTAATTGCTTGCTGCAGCAATCCTGAATAGATTTCTCGCACCGACATGTTCCAAGAAAGTTATCTGAAACCTAAATTGTTGCTTTGTCATATTTTGAATTTGCTTGACACTCAGTGTAACCAGTTTAGGTTTAATTTGTATGTTCTTACCTTATTTTCACCCCAGTGTGGCAGGTGCAGAACCCTGCAGTTGGTGTAGGTGCTCACCAAATTAAAAAGGGGCATGCTAAGAAAGGGGTTCTCCTGGCAGGCTGTGGATATACACGGACACGGGAGGATAGTGTAGGTGTTCCAGTGTTGGACTAGAACAGTCTGTTCTGGTCCAATAGCTGGGGTAAATTTCTCAGGGTTTATAAAACTTTTTACAGAGGAAAGAAACTACACATCATGGGGTCTTCACTCTCTCTTAATCCAGAGTTGTTGTTTTCCCATTTCCTTTTCATAAAGAGGAATAGACAAACATTAGAGAAGACAGGTATTAACATCCTTGGCTTTGCTGCCATGCATATACAAGTTCCACTCCTTTGTCCTTTTACTTTCCAGTGCTAAATGCATTTCTGATGCTATAGAAGAGCAAAAGCTCTTGATACCATCAGTTACTGTCATCAAAAACTCCCACTAATATTGGGGTTTATAGCACTTATAGGAATAAAATAGCACTTATTCTAGTGAATTCCCCATGATACTTGATACCATTTCACTTGCCCCCTGGGGTCTGGGACCGTTCAACTTCTGGATTTTTGCTGTAGCACAATAGAGAAAATGAAGAAATGAAAGGCAGGCAGAAGAACTGGAGGCAGCTGTGTCTTTGGTAACGGCACAATGGAATACCCCCTAAAAATCCTCAAACTGCTAAGGTGGGAGTATAGTATGATAGTCTTCTGTGTCTTCTCACCTTTTTTAAGGAACTTGGGTGTCCTGGTTTTGGCACAAAGAGAGGAAAGGAGGGGAAGGAAGGTAGGAAAAAGGCTTCTGTCAGAAACATAAAAGATTTTGGGTTGTAAGGCAGTAAGGAGAGAGAAGACAGGTGGTGATGGAATAAATAAAAGAAGGAAGAAAAGGAATAGAGAAATAAAGAATGGATAGAGGAAGAGTGTGTTTAACTATATATAAGTGATATTTTCTATCGTGCTATTTTCCAGTTTCCCGGCAGATGTCCTACCATTGCTGATTTTAGGAGAAAGAACTGGGAAGACTGTTTTAAAAGCTCATTTCATTAGCTTTGCTGTCTACTGTGGACTCTGTAGTTAAATGTGGGATTGGCTGAATGACTACCTATACTGTTATTACTCATAACAGAAAGAAAATGGATTATTTTGTACTCTTGAGTGCTTTATTTAACTTCTTTTTCTTCCCATGAATAATTCTATGGACAAATTCAGCCACAAAATCCTGTTACATAAAACTGGGACTTTCAAAGAGATTCAGGAAAGGGATTTCATGTTTGCAATATTATATACAGTATAGAAGGCTGCTGTCAGTTATGTCATTGCACATTCACTCTCCTGTTTTCTCCTACTTGTTTTCTCAAAATACATGTTAGAACTTGGAAGGGAATAGGCTGTATCTTCCCATTTTCTAGCACCAATCCTGTCAGATCTATGAGATTTTGTACAAATACAAAACATAATTATATTTCACAAGCATCCTTCTCTGCCTTTTCCTGCTTTTTCCCTTTCATTAGTTTTATTTATCTGAGCTGTGATATTACTGTGATAGTACCATTTTTGTCCTTCCATTTATTTCCAGACTCTAATGCAAATACAGTTGAAGGGGGAAAAAGTACTCTTATGATCATTCTGCTGCGATGCAGTTCAGTAGCGTGATCCTCTGACATCAGCAGTATTGTTATTCTAATCGGTTGCATACAGCTTGCTGAACTGTGATGACAACCTTAGTGTTCTGTAACATCTAGGCAATACTGTGTTGGAAAACAGGCTGTTCCGCAGGATTTTCTTCCTCCCAAATGAATCATAGAAATTAGAGATAGAAAAGATCAAATCAGAAGTGGTAATGTAATTCCCTTCTGTAAAAGTGGATAAGTTACTCAGGCAAACCTATTTGGTCTCTGAAATTTTGTCATCACGGTAGAAGGGGCTGATGTTCAAAGGGAATAGATGTCCTGACCTTGAGAACACACCAGCCCATTGAACTGTAGAAAGAACAGTCCAGGCAGATACCAGAGCCAAAACCAGGGTCGCAGAACTCGAGACACCCACCACTACGTCTGCCTGCCCTGGTTTCTAACTTCCACCTGCAAGACAGCAGGGTTTGTTAATTCACGTCAATGTCATTACAAGCCTTGATATTTTATGTTATGTCTTAGTTCACCCTTGGCTGGGTGGACAAACAAAACCTAAGTTAAGAATGATTTAAACAGAATTACATCTGACTGGATTAGTTGTCGTGACTTCGCGTTTTGGTGAAAGACACCCATAGAACTGAAAAAACATGTATTTACACACTGAATGGGGCACACAACTACAGCAATATTCATTCTGAGTATCAGGAAATATGCATATGGCACTTCAAATTTCTGTCAAACAGCAATTAAACTTATTTTATCAACATCTACCAGAGATCTGTCAACGAAGTGTTTAAAAAATTGAATTGTTCAATTTCAGGACTACTTATTTAACAAGAGTCACTTTCATCTATTATTTCTGTATTATAAAACTACAAAACTGTATGACAGTGCCAGTTTAATACAATCTTGTTACCAAAGTAAATACGTATGAGCTAGATGTTAGTCTGATAAAATTTTAGAGGTTTCCATAAAAGAACAGAAGTCTTGTTCAATTTGCTGCTGCTTCTAAAGCAAAGTATCTTGGACATGAACCTACTATGTAGAGTCTCAAAGCAAAATATTTCATGGCACTGCATACTGTAACAGAAAGATAAGTGTATCTTGAGGTTCACTGGCAGCTCTGACCACTATTATTTAAAGAGCTTTTTAAAACTGCACTTCTTAAAAATCCTTAAAAAAGACCCAAACCCTGACGACCTCTAGATTTTTAAGTTTAGGTCCACAAAAGATCTTCAGTCAACTCCTGTCTACTCTTACATTAGGTGCCTAAGTGTGCAGTGGTAGTCTAGGCCTTTCTTTACTGCTGCTTTTCTCAGGTGCTTTATATTTCATGTCACATAAATTCATCCAGTGGATAGCACTACCCTTCTTGGCATACCCAGAAATACTTCAGTCTTGCCAGTACTGAGATATTCAATATACCATGCACCGACTAAATCTACTGCCTAGTACAAACTAAGTACTCCTATCACATGAGAGGTCCAATACAAGAGACATTTTGAAAGCAGCCCTGACATGTCATACAAAACTGCCAGAGGCAAGGTACATCCCCAAGTCTGTAGCACTCATCCAGCATATGGATTCAATTTCTTTCTCTGCCCGACAGTAAAACTCACATCACTTTCCTCTCATGACTGAACCACCAAGAATAGCACTGACAAATATTTTTAGACTGTAAGGAGAGCAGTAGCTGTCTCACTCACACGTGTGCCATGGGACTGCAGAAAAAGATGGTAGGTGATAAAGTCACAGAAAACTGTATGCCATTTGGCACATCTGCAAAACTACTTAATCACATCTACAAACTGTTTGGCTACAGTCAGCTTGGACCTGACACCAAAATCCTCCATTCTCATATTCTGAGTATTATATAATTCCTCACTGCCATTTTCTGCCAATTACTCTTTCATGCATCTAATTTTCTTGGCCAGAAGATGGCATAGGCATTTCAAATTAAATTGTTGCTGCAGCTTCACTGGAAGTTTCTGTATGATAATTATTATAATCTAAATACAGTATAACATTTCCTTTTCAGAGTGCATCAGTATGATCTTTCATTTATGCTGTGCTGATTATGTCAAATTTTCTTCAACTTGCAGCACACTGGAATAAAGCATTAGAATATGAATTATTCTGATAACATGGTCTCTAACAAATCTATTCTTCCATATCTCTCAAATATACTGTTATGTAGTTCTCCAGCTGTCCAGACCTGTAAGATTCAGCACCCTGGATTTCTATCAACTGCAGTTAAAAGTCAAGGTTACTTAGGTCATTGCAGTATCTGAACTTGTCCATGACACTCAGAATCTCTACCTTAGTAAGATTATAAATTAGTTCAAACCATAAATATTTAATACTCCCTCCTCAGTGCTAACAAGCTGTCGTGGTTTAACCCCAGCCAGCAACTAAGCACCACACAGCTGCTCGCTCACTCCCCCCCAGTGGGATGGGGAAGAGAACCAGAAGGGTAAAAGTGAGAAAACTCATGGGTTGAGATAAAGACAGTTTAATAGGTAAAGCAAAAGCTGTGCACACAAGCAAAGCAAAACAAGGAATTCATTCACTCCTTCCCATGGGCAGGCAGGTGTTCAGCCATCTCCAGGAAAGCAGGGCTCCATCACACATAATGGTTACTTGGGAAGACAAACACCATCACTCAAATATCCTCGTGTCCCCTCCCAACTTCTTGTGCACCCCCAGCCTACTCGCTGGTGGGGTGGTGTGAGAAGCAGAAAAGGCCTTGACTCTGTGTAAGCACTGCTCAGCAATAACGAAAACATCCCTGTATTATCAGCACTGTTTTCAGCACAAATGCAAAACATAGACCCATACTAGCTCCTATGAAGAAAATCAACTTTATCCCAGCCAAAACCAGCACACAAGCTACCTGTCTGACATCCTTACAGCTGTAGGCAATTGCCATGTCTGTAATTACACAGCTGGTTTCATTAGTGTCCCAACTAGATGATAGAGGGTCTGAAAATCCCTTCTATTATGTGACAGAGGTATACATTTGAATGAGGTTTTAAGAAAATTGCTAAATAATACAAGGTCTTTTTTCAGCTTAAAAGTAAAAAGAAAGGTTTTCCTACATGTGCTTAAAGCTAAAAGGTTCATTGTGGGCTTTAAGCCATTCAAATTTCCCTGCATCACCACCTGCAGCATCAGGGCTAATTTGCTAATGAGAAGCAAAACCCAGAGGGCCATCACGCTAATCAAATTTAATGTGCATGTGGACTTCTTGATTCAGGCCAGGTTTATAAATAGTGCTTTTAGTTTAAAAATAGGCTTTTCAGATCTAAGGGAGTTGATATTATGATCTGTAAAGTGAATGAAGCTCCCAGGAGTAACTGGAGCTTATGTAATATTTATTCCTACACTTTTGCTCAGCTGTTTTGTGCCATTCTGATGCTGAGCTGCAAGGACTGTTAGTTTCTTAAATCTTTCTTCAGTGAAGCTGGGACTGTCTGCACGCTTGCTTGTCTAGGTAACCTTATTTGGCTTTGGGATTTTGCCTAAGAAACAGTGGTCATTGACCCCGCTTACAGGTATTTTCATTTAATAATTTTTATTGCATGTGACCTTTGGGGAATCCCAAACTGTGCTGCCAGGTACAGCAACTTCCCAATATTAAATTGATCCTAGAAAGTTTATGGACAGATCTCCTTTTTCTTGAAACTTTATGACTGGTTGAGGTCACAGGGAGAAGGGTTACTGAGCCTGTAGAGCTAAGCTCTGTCTCCAGATACATGAACAAGGATATTTTATTAAATTTGCTTTAGGGACTCACAAAACCAGCTTTCACTCCTTGATTTTGTAGTTTGTAATGTTTTAAAAGTGAAATACTGCTGCTAACGAACAACATTCAGGGCAAAAATGTTTATGGAATATGAAACAAATCAGTGTTAATATTTGTTATTGAGACACCATTTTGTGCATGGAAATAGCCATGAAAGAAGCAGAGGCCTAACAAAATGCCTTTCTAAGGAAGAAGCGCAGCTCTTAGTGGCAAAACGAAGCATATCATATAGAATGTTATGCTTAGCCTTCTAATTTTGCTTTCTTCATAAACTAGCCCATTGCCTTATTTCATGTGATGTCTTATGTTCTAGAATCAGAGACTTATTCACTCCTACCATTCAGTTGTGAAGGGGAGTTACTAGTTTTCTAAACCAGGTGTTTTGCCAGCTATCTATCAATGTCACTTTTGTTAGATGTAAATGTGTCAGTATGATGCTGTGCTCAGTTATAACTATGAGGTACCACATTTAAATTTTCTACTGCTGCAGGCATTCACTCGTGTGCACCTAATCTTAGTTTTGTTTTCAGCTAGCAGCATAAAACCCCAGATTAACATTCTGAACAAGGGCTGGATTAATGAGAAACATTTCAAAATGCTAAAAAAAAATCTGTAAGCTATCCTTGAAGAAAATCAGTAGAAGTATGAGAGTGATCAGAAATCAGTGCTTTAAAATGTAAATGAAAACTTTGGTGCTATTAAATATATAAAAACTGTGGACATAGCAATCTTGGCAATATGATATTTGAATACATCACAACTTCTAGAAAACCTGATCTAAATTTATAGCAAAGCATCTTGTTAATTAAGCCTAGTTATGAAACAATCAGAAATGACTGTTAGCATATCTGGCAATATCTGACAGGTGATAAAAAGACAGTTGATAAGAATGGCATGGACCTGGTAGTTAGAAATTAAGTTTGATCTTGTAACTGCTCCAACATTGCAAATATTTACGCTATCCTCTTTCCTTAAAGATATACATAACAAGCAAACATTAGAGGTCTGAGTCGATGGCCACTGAAACAAAAGCTTGGTACGTGATTTCAATGATAGCTGCATGTACTGTTTAGTCTTACCTAAAAGCAAAAGCATCTCCAGTTAGCATAAAGACTTTAAATGCCTCTTAGCTACGTTTGGTGCAACCTGAAGCACTAACGCATAAACAGGAAACGTAATGTTATATACTTCAAAATGTAGCAACATGATGAAAACACAATGGTGTCTGGAAAGCATTTGTTGTAAGAAGCCAATGCATTATTTATACAGGAAATAATTTGAAACAGGTGAACAGAAATAGTGACCTAACAACCAATATCAAAAGGTACAGAAATATCTTGGAAAAAAAGGAGAAATAGTAGCCTTACCAATGCTGTCAGCAAAATGAGATATTCTCTAAAATTCATTCAGATTTCCTTAGTACCAAAAAATTCTAGCTGGAGTCCCTAATGCTTTAAAACATTGTTATTTTGTTACATAGATAAGATGTTTCCCTTTTTTTACAATATATTTTTTTGCCCAGGCTAAAAGTTTTGGAAGAGTTAAAATACTTCACAGTCTCAGCACTTGAGAAAAGAGCTCTGTAGACCACATCTCCCTCAGTTCTCCTAAAATTGCTGAAAGAATTCATCCCTTTTGATCTGCTGGCAAAGTGCTCAGCCCTCCAGTCTAAGTCTATGGGAGGCATTCAGCATCACTTTGACTAAGTAACTGTAATTTTTTTCCATTAATATTCTGCACTTATTTAAGTTGCTAGAAATTTCTGGAAACGTTCTAATTCCCACTAACTTCAGGACATACTTAGCACTAAATCTAGGGAATAACAACCCACATAGTAATTTGTATATGTTATGCAGATACAAGTTGCTACTGATACAACTACATCACGTAGTTCTTATTTGATGCTTTTATATTCATTTTGACATCATGACAATTAATCCCATGAGCATTTTTTTTATAATCTGTCAGGGTCACAATTTTTACACTCAGTTTATGTTGTATTTTGCTCTCAGAAAAGTCAAATTGTCTAGGAGAGCACTTGTTTGTTTTCTGTTGCTTTAACGCACTTTTTTATTCAGCAGGTAGGTCTGATGTTGCTATGTGTTTGCTGAGCAGAAAGGTGTCTTTTCAGTAAGGGTGGTAAAAAATATTTAATGGAACATTGCTTTAGACTGCATCTAAAAGCATAGCCTGCTAAAGCTATGTAAAGATACCAGTAGATTATCTTTTTTCCCCACGTACATCCGTAGCACATCTGCTTAAATTTATTAAAGTGTGTTTGACTTATGTCAAAGTCAAGAAGTTCAACCTCAACCTTTAGTTCAGCCAACTGGTGTTAATGCACAGTAATGCATTCTTTAGTTACTTAAATCATATTTTTTCACAGCAATATGATCTCACTCTCTAAAGAGAATGAATACTTTTTGTTCAAGGAAGAGTTATTCAAGATTTTGATTTTGTGGCTTTTTTAAAGGGTTCAGTATGGAGCTTCAGGCTTCATTTATAGCATTCTGTTCAAATCCAACTCTGAATATAAAAAATAATTTTTCCTATATTTTTTTATGGTACTCACCTCTACAATACCAAATGATCCACAAACGTAAGAGTTTAATTTCACAAGATGCCATTAAATATATGGGAATTTCATAAAATATCAATATTTTCCACTAATGGTGGGTGCCTAAATTTAGGATCATATTTTTAAATTGTATGTTGTATAACATATGAAAGCTGAACATCATTTCAGATCAGACTTCAGAGTCTGAAACAATGAACCTCAAAATATACAACGAACATACTAATCCCAAATAATTTTTTACTTGAAGTTTCTATTTTATCTCAATGACAAAGATTCTGTACTCACAAGGAAAATGTATCTGAACTCAAGTTTGAAGATAACCCTTCCTGAAAGGCAGGTTAAAAGTCCTCTCTGCAAGCAGGTATCTGGTTTCCAGGCATTTTGTAGCCCAATGCTTTGGTCATCCAGCTGACATGCTAACTGTGAGCTGGCAGCCTGGGACTTGGTTTCCAAGCTCATGATTTTTTTAAAAAGACAGGCTCCCAGGATATGCTGCTAGTGTCCAATTTCCATATGAAACAGCTGGTATTTCCAAGACTTTCAGCTTGTTGCTCTACGGCAGCTGACTGAGAAGATAAGCTTGGACAACCATGGCGCACCAGTTTGTGGAAGCCTGAAATTTGGCTGATTCGGAGACAGAACGCCTACTTTTCCTAGATTCAGTTGTTTCCAAAGCACAGGGTTGCTAAAATTATTCAGAGAAAAGTACACCACCTGTCTTCTTTCAACAAAGGGAAAAACCCCACACGGTTTTAGTTTTGTTCTTATGGCTGAATCTTTTGGCTCAAGTGGGTAAATAATGATAATATTAACAATATTAATGGAGAGCACCAGCAGAAGTTTCAGTGGATGGCAGAGAGAGAACTCTGCCCATTGGGATGGGCAGTCTCCAGCTAAACAGAAAATTTGTAAGCAAGTGTAAATAGGATTCTTTTAAGTATTACATTTAAAGAAGCATCCCGGTTCTTTGCCCCATCTGGAGTTTATATGGTGCCATTTTATCAAACCTGCAATGTTCTGGGTGGGGACAAAAACTTGCCAACAGCAACTTTTAATTCACTTTCCACTTCTCAATTCATAAGATAAACACAGAGCTCTCAGTTTCATATAGTCTCTTTGTCCATTCTTGTATCGCTTGCCACCATGTCAAGGGTAAATTCTGAAAGCAATGTTTTTTTCCCTTGTCGTCTTCTGCTTAAAGAAGCTCTGCTGTTTGTGCTGAAATGATCTAGAATTCAGCCAAAACCTTCAGGATAAGCCTATTTCAGTCTGGCAGTGAATTCCCAGGCAAAAGAAGAAACAACTACAGACACCATCAAGAGAAAGTTATTTATAAATCCAGATACAAAATCTATGAAAATTAGTGAAGCAATCTTTTAACTGAGGCCATTTGTCCCAGCTACCATTAGTATAAATATCAAATGTGGTATTTCATGCATGTATCAAAATTTACACAAAAGAGAATAAGTAGCATCCCGAGCCAGATAATTTCTATGTTTTTCTCTGTAGGTGTTTGCAGATTTAATATTTCTACCTGGCCATTTAAAGCATAAGATTAGTGAGAGAATATGCATTTTAAGATATTTGAGGTAATATATTAAAAAAAAAAAAAAGTTTTGAGAATTATAGCAGCTAAAATGCCCTATTGGTCCATAGATACTTTTTCCTTTTCTTTTAACCTATTTTTATCTATTTGTATTTTGTCTGCTCAAAATAAATGTATAAAACAGTTCACCAACCCCACTTTGGATTAATAATGAAATGCTATGTCATCTAAAACTAGCAATATATTTTCTTACAGGTTGCAATAGGAGCTCGTATTTCATCTTCAGGGAATCATTTCAGAATTCCAAAATATAATCTCACACACACGCCTATGTATACATGCATACACATGCATTTATATACCTACACACATGCATGTACATATACACATTTATAGCTTTCTGTAGATACGGACATGAATAACTAGACCAATACATATAGTAGTTATTTTAAAAAAATGAATAAAAACTGTGCCAGTGTATCTTGTGACCTTCGTAGAAACGGCAATGGTTGGGAGGCATTCAGATGAGTTATCACTTAAGCAATTAAAAGAAGAATATATAATCTATGCTCAAAAGATCAATGCAGAATGTAGTTATGATGGGTTCCATTGTCTTTGAAGAACAGAGAGGGGTTCTATCAAGAACTAACACAGTCTAAAATAATCTCCATTTGTTTTAATTAAAAAATGAACTAAGAAAATGCATCATCATTGCATAATTTTCCAGTTTGGAGGCAGAGAAGAATGTGGCATCAATAGTGTCTGGGAACTGCCTAGGTCACTGCCCAGCACCACTTCTTTTACTGAATAGTATGTCTCTCAATTTAGGAAAGACAACTAAGTTTGTGTTCAGCTAGGCTCTTAGAAGTTAAGTTCAGCTAAGTGCTAGCCAGCAGATTCAAAAAAAGTCACTTTAAAAGTCACATTAAAGTAATGAAAGCTTGAAATATAAATGGGAAAAAAAAGATTTTCATTTCAGGACTGGAAAAGTTAAGGTGCAATATAAGGAAAGGGAATTAAATTAAATATGGAAGGCAAATGTGAGTTTTGAAATTTATTAGTAATCATATTATTTCTGCTGATTTTTCAAGAGACATTATCTATTTAAAACCAAAGCAAGGCTTAAAGTTATAAATATTTTAATTTTATATGAATTGTGAGTCTGTGTGATTGGAAGAATCCAAATAAATGACATGATAAAAATATTAGGTCACAGTAATTAAATTCAAAGACAGTTTTCTTTTAAAAGGTGCATCTTTAAGTTAAGCTACTTCTTTTTTAGATTAAAAAGAGTGTCTTATTTCTGATATATGACAATGAATTTTGATCTAGAAAGTAGAAACTAATTACGTTTAAAGTGTTCCACTAAGGCTGCTCATTAATATATTGAGAGCAGAAGTGACAGAAAAGAGCAAAAGAAAAACTAATACTTGCCTTTTTATATTTGTTTTACAGGAAATGTGTTTGTTGTAAGCCTGGCAGTTGCAGACTTGGTTGTAGCAATCTACCCATACCCACTGGTCCTCACATCTGTATTTCACAACGGATGGAATCTGGGATACCTTCACTGCCAGATTAGTGGCTTCTTGATGGGTCTAAGTGTCATTGGATCAATCTTCAATATTACAGGCATCGCTATCAATCGGTACTGCTATATCTGCCACAGTCTCAAATATGACAAGCTGTACAGCGACAAGAATTCATTGTGCTATGTTGTTCTTATCTGGGTCCTAACATTTGTTGCTATCGTGCCCAACCTGTTTGTGGGATCGCTACAATATGACCCCAGGATTTACTCATGTACATTTGCACAATCTGTGAGCTCAGCGTATACAATAGCAGTTGTGTTTTTCCATTTCCTGCTCCCCATAGCTATAGTAACTTTCTGTTACTTGAGAATATGGATCCTTGTTATTCAGGTGAGGCGAAGGGTTAAACCAGATAACAACCCCAGACTGAAACCACATGACTTCAGAAACTTTGTAACCATGTTTGTGGTATTTGTACTGTTTGCAGTCTGCTGGGCTCCTTTGAACTTTATAGGCCTTGCTGTGGCTGTCAACCCAGAAACTATAATCCCTAGGATTCCAGAGTGGTTGTTCATATCTAGTTATTACATGGCATATTTCAACAGCTGCCTTAATGCTATCATATATGGACTCCTGAATCAGAACTTCAGAAGAGAATACAAAAGAATTATTGTCGCTTTTTGTACAGCAAAAGTTTTTTTTCAGGATAGTTCTAATGATGCGGGAGACAGGATGAAAAGTAAACCTTCTCCATTGATTACAAACAACAATCAAGTGAAGGTGGACTCTGTCTGAAAATGGGAATCTTATTGTCACTCAACAGCATCCAAATAAACTATCTGTTTTATTAGACCTACTCTTAAATATTATAGTGAAATCTCTTCTACACTGAAAGCACTTTGATCAAATTCCTTGCATGGTATTTGGGAACTCAAGTTACAGAGCCTTGACGTACAGATCCTATTATACAACGGTATATCTCTCGTATAACAACACAATGATATCCTTGAGAGAAATGCAAAATTATGCATGGATACTTTTTATTTTTCCCTTAAATGGAGATAAACAACTAAAACCAGATTGAAACAGAAGTATCCACATTGCCTGGCTCAATAAAAGAAATCACAAAACTATTCCTACTGCTTTCTGCCTGCTGCTTCTGGCCAGGTTATGGTTCTAAAACCTCTGAGAACTTCCTTTAAAAGATGAAATCAGACCATTATGAAATATATTAGGAAAAGTGAAGTGAGAAATAAAGGTAATTGAAAATTCATTAGGATTTTTGATAAGTACCTCTACCGATATTGTTTTGCTCCTAACATGGACGTGATTATTCATTTTTTGGAGATTAAACCTCACCAGCCCTCCTAGGAATGGCATTCTCAATTGACTTCTCAATTTTAAAATAGCTTTTAGGAGGAGAAATATACCTGACTGATTATCTTTGAAGCTACAAGTGCAGGAGGATAAACAGCAAGGAAAGAAAAGAGCCATGATTCATCAGCTCAAGCCGTTTGGGCATGAAAAAAGGTGTAGGAGAGGTGGGAAGAGAAATACAAACACCGTTCTTTCTGAAGAGGCAGTAATTCACGAAATCAGAAAGTGCCCCAGAGGAGTTTCTAGGGAAACACCTCCTAGAAACATAAGTGAGGAAGGACCATTATTTCTCACTTGTGTACAGTACAGAAGTTCTAAACCTCCATGACAAGACGATTACAGCATTTAAGAGGGACGGTGGGTGAGGATGACAGTTTTGTCTAGTTAGTGGAATCTTAACCTCATGAAACCCTGGGAAATGAGAAATATTTACTGGATGAGTATTTAACATCTTTTTCAGCTTGATCTCTTGAGAATAGCCTGAGACTATAGGTTATTTTGTAATCTGCCACAGATAAGATTTTCAAAATAATAATTAGGTGTTTACCACAATGATGAACACAATGTAATAACCTATAACAATTCGACACCTTTAAATAATAGAAAAGAGAAGATGCTACTTATGACCCTGGTACAAGGAGGAACGCGTGACTCTCAGGACAGGACCTGCTATGTGGACTTTCCACTGTCAGCAGGCACTTCTTCAGTGAGGGGAAGCACACTGTAAAGTGTGGAAGAATAGCTAGACAGGCTGTCTGCTGCAACAGTGAATCTCTGTTTATTATAAAGTCTTCTGGTGGAGAAAAGCAATTCACAACAATAGGATTCACCTTCAAATTGAGCTTAAAAAGAAGGAGCATTAGGGTCTGGAAAGATGGTCCAACTGTCATACCTTTTAATGCTCCTTTTAATGTTCATACCTACACTGATGTCACTATGTTACATAATTCCTTAAACTGCATACAAATCTAACAGCATTTTGTCTTTCTTGGATCGTAGATTAGTGTACCCTTGACTTAATAATGAACTAAAAGGGAACAGATTCACATTTACTTGAAAACCCCACTGGCACTTCATCAACTGACCAGATTTTTACCTTAAAAATAGGTGCCTCATGTCAAGCTGACAATAGAACTAATGAACAACATTGTAAAACCCTGGAGATGAACTGGCAAGTCAATGCGTTGCCGAGGTGCTTGACTCATCTTTGTTTACATTTGCCAGTCAGAACCACTGTGTAAATAACCAGCTCTCTTCTATTGTGGTATCATCATATGATGCGATATGATACAACATGGTTACAACAGCATAAAGTGTATCACAGCTTTCTTCACTGTGATTTCATCCTTGGAGGATGCTTAGCTCTGTAATTTTATTGCTTTGTGTGTAGTGATTTCAGAATAGCAAGAGGGGCATGACCACCTCACAAGAAAAGAAGTTTTTCATGTAAGAAAAAACACTATTTAAATTCTTACAAAACTTGCCTTATTTTCAATGAAAATAATGTCTTATGATGCATCTAATAAAGTAGCATAAAGATAGTTTAAGTAGCTTAAATTTAGAAATCTCAAAGATCTTTTACTTGCCATTTCCAACAGAAAAGGTACATATTTATCATGTCTACATATTTATAAGCCAGTTCCAGATACTGTATCCAATATTGTGGGTTATCTGAGGAATTAAAGTCCCCTGTAATTCACAAGTGCTAAAATACATTTTTGATGATAAAGAAAATGGTTTGCTATATGCAATAGAACATATTATACCAAAGGTATATATTTTATTGAATAGGCCTGTAATAAAAATGGAGAGCATTTTTCAGATCTGATATTTTGAAATATTTGTATTAAACCTAAACCACAGAAACATGCATGTTGGTGATGTTATGAGCTGCTAAATATAGCAATAATTTTAAGAAATTAATCTCTTGTTCTTCTTTGGGGGGAGGGAAGAGTGTTAGTCTTTAGAATTTAGTTTAAATTAACATGGATGAAAAATTTGGGAAATATCTGCTGCTCTCTTCAAATTAATTTTGCATTTACTGCCATTCTGAAGTACATTTTAGGTAAGGTTTGCAAAACAACTCATTGCAAAAGTGAAAGCGTAGTGATATTTAACTGCAGTAATGATTTCTTTTAATCAGATTCTACTGCTTCAAAGGAGTCAAAGTGATTCATGTAAGACAATCAGTAGCCTCATCAACTGCTTATTGACAATGAGCATGGCAATGTAAGTCAGCACCTCACAACATCAGACTCTTTATGGTCAATGTAAAAATGACTGATGAAAATAATTGTGATTTCCATCCATTCTAAGGAGATGGACTTAGAAACTTATCCAAAATTAGTTGCTCCTGTGCAAACGGATGAGCCATGACATGTTTTTTACATTCCAAGTCATTACATTTTCCCCTGTAAGAAAGGCTAGCATAGCACAACTGCATTATTTAGAGCTCTATCTGGAAGTTTTAGATAGTGTACTTGTCCTACAGCAGTCATCAGCCCTGGATGGATTTAATTCTAAAACATGAGTCTTGGCAGTCTACCGCACCACACCTGCAGGGACCCTTCCCTTTCCTACTTCCTATCCATTTTTGGTCTGAGCCCCACTGAAGCCAAAGGACCTCTGTGAAGGAGCAGTGAACCCCCTGTATACAACACACTGAAGACTTACAGCCTAATTGACCCTGACCTTATCCTACAAGAATTTATTTCTTCTGTCACAATCTTCATTATGTTGACAATCTGAATATGATCTTATATCACCACATCCTGAACCCTTACAGATAGAAAGTTTTATTGGTGGTAATCTTCATTGCAAACTTCACGTTAACAAGGAAGTTTGGCATTATTTCATATTTACCAGCAAAGAGAATATTAATGAATATATTAATATCAATTAACAGGGTATTTATTGTAGTTAAACTATAACTGTATGCAACAATGTAATTTCATTTGGAATAGCTCACTTAAGAGTGCTTTGCACATTTTCTTCTTCCACTGGGCTAGTGGAAGTGCATAGATATGAAGCAAATATATGTTATTTCAATAGGCATAATATATAGCAATGATTTTGTTATTTTTCTTTTTCTTCTTATGTGTTTTAGAAGGTAAGTCTTTGAATCATCCATAATAAACATACTATTGTAATCAATCTGTATTGCAGTCAATAGCACATCCTCATATAATCAGTTAATATCTCACCTTGTCCTTCTTTTGGTCCACTTTTGAAATGGTATCATGTTAAATGTGATTAATTATGACATACTGAAGGGGACTGTTCTTTCCCTTAAACTGCACTGCGAAAACAATCATAAAAAAGCTCCTTAAAATATAATGCACAAATACCTAAGTATCTGTGGTCACCAAATTTAAAATAGAATCTCAGAAACTCTTCTATTTGAACATCTTATTCACAAACTGTAGTAATACAGATGGACTGTTATTCTTTAATTCTTTTTTAATAACTGCACTTTCTAAGCATCATTAATACGGTTTACAAATAAATTAAGAACTACAAATGTCTGTTATCTTGTCACTGAGGCTTGGGAAATCACATGTGCTAAAGCCAAATTTCTTGGAAGAAAAAATATTCAAGTAGTGGCCTGGCTTATAGCCCATGTACTGTATCTCAAATTTTGCCTGTGTTAAGTAAGAATTCCATTATGTGGTTTTATGAATTTACTCATTAAAAATAGTATTCCTACCTCAAATATGTGTCTGAGAGATTGCAATAAAGAATAGGGTGGAAAAAACTCAGAGTACAAGTCAATAGCCTTTAGAATTTTAAATAGAAACAAAAGTAAATCCAGCAAAGAAGTACATATATTAATAATGGTCACAGAAAATATTTTCCCAGTTCAATAAAAGACTCATCACTCAAACCATCCCTATTATCAAACACTGACCAAAGTATGCATATTTTGAGAAGCTTGTCATTCACAAATGTATATACCAATTATTCCAAAAGTTATAACCAAACAATATTTGAGATACAATGTCTCATTTTCAGCTCACATAAACCAGCACAGCTTCACTGATTCATGTCAGCTGAGGATTTTGGCATATTAGATTTCATAAATCTAAAAATTAGCTACTTTATTACACAAGCAATATATGTTTCATTTCTAAGGAACTCATCAACTGTCATCTGTCCAGGTTGTGGGAGAATGTGAATTTGCCTGCTAAATATCTGCAAAATTAACCTCATCCAGTAGAACTCTCTCTGTGATTTGTCATTTTTATAAGTAAATATATTTTCAGCAGTCTTTTATTTGGCTTCATTCTTAACTGTATAAATAGTATGTATTTAGCAGAAAATTGTACCAACACAAGAGATTTGGGCAATCCAGAGACAGGAAGTCTACTTACAGTTATTCTTTCTGCTTATATTGCATGTGTGCACAAGGGTTTCATTTAATCGCAACAGGAATTTTATTTTGCAAGTGTCTTTCCAGATTCTAAAAGTGCTTATACTCAAATACATACTCTTCACTCTTCTTCAATATGTACAAATATTCAGTTTTTCATAACGTATATAAAAGTCAGGGCAATACCATGAGATTATCAGTTGTATGGTTCAGACCAAAATATTTTTCCACACAACTTAAGCTGTGGAATTTTTTGCCACAGAGCACTGCCTATACAAACCCTAAACAGGTACACGAAAAACAGTTGCACTGACTCACAGCAAGAAGATTCCCTAGGGCAGCAAGCACAAAAATACAACTTCAGTATCAGGAAATCCCTAAGCCAAGGATTATTGGAATGATACCTGGAGGAAGTATCACTATATTCTTGCCCTGTTCTTATCCTCTTCCTCAGTATAGATACTGGCCAGAGGATCCTGGAGTAGATGGACCTTTGATCTGACTAACTACGTATGATCTAGAAGTGTAAAACAGAACTAATCCAACACAGTGCACTTTGAAAGACAAAGGGCCTGATCATAATTAATTTGTTTCAAGAAACTGGCAATGCCCTTTTTTTCCCCTACTAACCAATAACTGCAAATCCAGTAAAAACTATGTTTTAAAAATATAGCACAGTCAAATCCTAGGAAAGTAGGGCAGGTTAGGATTGGACAGAGCAGGACAGCCACTCAAATTACAAATTACTAAGTAGGCTTAGTAACAACCGAAAAACATATGTGGGCAAAAATGACATCAAAACCATGATTAACTTCCACTAAGAGTAAATTAATAAGATACTTTTGTTCACTTTTTAATGATACAATATCAGATGCTTAAAAATTCACATGGAAAAACCTCATTAAGCCCTTTGTGATAATTTTTAAAGTTGCATAAAAATATTATATAGATCTATGGATTATATATGCATGCTTTACAACCTTCAAGTCATGTAAAAAGACATGTCCCACAAATACTATATTCAGGTAGATGTTTACTTCCAACATAAGGAAATATAGCTACTATAGGCACATTAAACCAACGATAAAGCCCTCAGATTCCCAAGCTTCTGTTTCAGACTGGCTGAAAGGCTAATATGCCAATAATTTGTTCACTATTTTGTAGTCTTTCCTGATAGTTTAATAACATTCAGTGTCTCTCGCACCATAAATTTTGCCTAGCTTGAAAGCAGAAATATTAACTGCTTCATTAATATTTATGTTCACACAGATCATCTCTCCCAACCAATTTTGATGTTAATGCAATTTTCTAGGACGACTCCTAGAAATACTTCTCGTTGCCAAATTAATCCTTTCTCCTTTCCAATCCCAGATGACGTGCTTTCATTCCTCAGTTCTGACCATGCTATCAGCTTGGCTGTCCCTATTCCATCTGTCCATACCAGTGAACATATGCCATAATGTTCTTGACTCTGAAACATCCCTGTCCTATTGTGATCTATTATGACCACTTGTGTTTTTTAAGAGTAGTTTGATATCAATTAAAGACCATCTTACAGACAAATTAAATACAATAGTTTCAGTATGTCACCCTCAAGAATCTACGATTTCATACAAGCATAACAATTTATAACATGAATTATAGTGCTCCCCTCCCCCCCCGGGCTCTATTATTTAAATATAAACCTTGCTTTATAATCTTCAAAATAATTTTATTTCTTTTAAATGCTCATGAATCCCATTATTGCCCCCATCTTTTTCTCCACATGTCAAGAACCCAGCTTCTGTACTGAGGGAGGAATTAAATAGTCACTAGAAGAACGGTTGCACTTGAAGTCTCCTGCGAGCTGTGACAGGAAGGGGAATCAAATTCAGGGTAGGCATCACTAAGTATTGAAGCATTTGACAAAAAATAAGTGTCTGTTACCTAAGATCTTAACGAAAGAAATTAGACCTTGTTTCAGGAAAAGCTCAGCAATAAGGAATAGTTAGTAAGGAATCATCCCTTATGTTACCATCAAAAAGCTGTTATGGGACAAAGGGAGTCCATCTTATATAGGAAACCAAGATTTTATTGCTAGTCTAATTAATATTTTAGTGGTCTAATAAAAATATGCAAGTTATTCTTAGTCCAGTTCAATTAAACTAACACTCCAAGTCGAAATCATCTAATTATTATAGAAAATCCTTATGGATTATATGTTTCAAGTCATGTATATGACTACACATTAAGTATAGTTTTATACATAAAACTTCCTAGCATCTACCCCTTTTTCTTGGTTTTGTGCTCACCCTTCCACAGTACCTCTGGGTCATTTGTATGCTCCTATCTGTTGAGATGAAGAGGCGGCTATAAAGTTTTTTGCAACCCATAAAGCCACTGAAACCTCCAGGAAAGGACCAGCATGGGTGCAGTTTCTGTGTGTGTAGATTTGTTTATAACACTCTTTTGTTTTGAATCTTAACAGCACATCTGATAGGAGTAGTGGAATAGTCACTCCCTCATCCTACAGGAGACAGCATTTGAAACACAACAGTGACAGCCCATAGTGAAAAGTTCTTTGCTTATTGGGATATTTTTTGTCATGGGAGGCCCAGGAAACTTGAAGATACAGGGTAGGCATTTTGTTATCCCAAATAGACTTAAAGGTCTATTACACAGATGTCTGCTATTAGTCAGGAATCTAAGGGCCAGGCAGTCAGTCTGGTCCTAAATAGGACTCTCCTATCTCTTCTATTGTTTCTGTTTTACTCCTTCAAGACAGATCTTGCATTTGATTCACGTATTACTAGAAAATTGTTGTCTGGGAAAACAGTAGTCAAAATACAGAATCCATCTTATGCAATTACTTCACCACTATCAGAAATTAAGTGTTTTCAGAGCAATTAGGACAGTATCCTGAAAGAATTAGCTAATTGGTAAGTTTCCTTATTAATACGGAAAAGCAACAATTCTACTTCTTTTTTCAGTTAATTCATCTTCTCAGAATGTTTCCTCAATGTCTAAGAAGTGTTTTCATAATACAGATAATACTACCTATGAATTATTGGCTATAAAGTTTTTTGCAACCCATAAAGCCACTGAAACCTCCAGGAAAGGACCAGCATGGGTGCAGTTTCTGTGTGTGTAGATTTGTTTATAACACTCTTTTGTTTTGAATCTTAACAGCACATCTGATAGGAGTAGTGGAATAGTCACTCCCTCATCCTACAGGAGACAGCATTTGAAACACAACAGTGACAGCCCATAGTGAAAAGTTCTTTGCTTATTGGGATATTTTTTGTCATGGGAGGCCCAGGAAACTTGAAGATACAGGGTAGGCATTTTGTTATCCCAAATAGACTTAAAGGTCTATTACACAGATGTCTGCTATTAGTCAGGAATCTAAGGGCCAGGCAGTCAGTCTGGTCCTAAATAGGACTCTCCTATCTCTTCTATTGTTTCTGTTTTACTCCTTCAAGACAGATCTTGCATTTGATTCACGTATTACTAGAAAATTGTTGTCTGGGAAAACAGTAGTCAAAATACAGAATCCATCTTATGCAATTACTTCACCACTATCAGAAATTAAGTGTTTTCAGAGCAATTAGGACAGTATCCTGAAAGAATTAGCTAATTGGTAAGTTTCCTTATTAATACGGAAAAGCAACAATTCTACTTTTTTTTTCAGTTAATTCATCTTCTCAGAATGTTTCCTCAATGTCTAAGAAGTGTTTTCATAATACAGATAATACTACCTAATGAATTATTTACCAGCAAGTAGATGAATTCAAAATAAAAAATCCAACTGGTTGTCAAAGAAACAGTTGAGTAACATTTGTATTGAAACTTGAAATAAAATATGATCAAATCTCCAGAATAACTTTCAAATAATGAGAACAATTTTTCATACTCTTCTTATTTAGGACATTGCTTGCATATAAACACCAATACACTGATCAAAAAAACAACTGTCACTGTTTTTCACAGATGAGTATGCATGTTCAGGAAGGCAAGCAGAGAGGCTGTTGAATGCTGTCATAAATAACTGCAGAGTGTCATTGGGTCACAACTAAAGACAAATATTAGTTATTACAACTAACCATCTAATCATAGTTAAGGGCAGAATGATGATAGTGTGGGCAGATGGAATGAAAAAAGTTCCATTAATAGTAGAAATACACAAATAAGGAAATTCAGAGCAGTGTCTGTAGCTACATGACTTAAACAGGAGTTCAGTTTCATCCTCATCCGCTACTTTAGTTTTTAGTTTTCTTCTTCAGCATCACAACCTTTGGGCAGTGTTCTATGATACTGAGAACAGTAGTTTAGCATTTGCCTGTGATATTCTTGATTTCGGTTCTTCCTTCTATTTTGGAAGAAGAAAATGTTCAAGGAGAACCCTGATAATGCATTCCAAGTATGTTTGAATACAGCTGGGTATACATAATTGTAGGCAGCTATGAAAATTAAGTTTGCATTCAGTATAGAGTAAGTAACAGCCATAGGGAATGACTAAGGCATTTGAAAATCATATGTATTACATTTGTTTTGTCAACACCAAATAACAAACTGAGCTATACTGAACTACTGGACTTACATTTCTCCTGTTATCCTACTTTTCATTTCATTTCATTCAACCCTAATGCTTTCTAGCTGGTGGAGATGTCAACATAAAATTTTGGGGTGGACTTTGCATGTGTGTCTGTGTGTGTGTGTGCGCGCGCGCATGATTGCTCTATGGAGGTGGGATAGAACAATATCTCATAAACTAAAACAGTAAGGTTACCCGTTGTTACCAATAAGATAAGAATTGCTAGCTGCTATATGTAGAAAACCAGAAAAGAATGGCTGCTACCTTGTAAATTGGCCTGTAGTGGGTCTCCCTTCTCTCTGAGCCTGATTTTCTACACGCTTGTCTCTGCCAGCTTGAGGAGAGGCAAAGTGACCACCACTGTGGCTACTCTGCAGGCACAGCAGACCTCCCACTCCAGGGTATACCTCCTGATCTGATGTGTTGCAGTGCTGGACTTGGTGCTAGCAGAAGCACTATGCATGCTTAGTGCAAGAGGGAAACTACTCTGGAAGATTTTGCTGGTGTTTATATAAGTTCTGGTGGGCATGGACCACACTAACCCCCTAGTAAAAGCCATCCCTGTTTCATTTTACTGTCTACTAGTCCTAATTCTTTCCTTTCCTAGGCAACAGATAGCACAATTGCTAATACCATGGATCAAGATATTAATGGATTTCAACTGAGTTGTGACAGCAGATACTGTGAAGTTTTTTCTTATTTTCAAGGCCTGCAGCAACAGAAAGTGAATCTAACTGGCAGAATTTCATTAGTTTTCAGACACAGAAATTTAGACTTTTCTGAGTTTGCTGCTTCTAAAAAGCAAGTATTTTAACTTGAGCTGAACTGAAATAGAATGTAAGTAATTTATACTAAAATAACACCATTCTTTTTGTTGAAATTTGCTATCTCACATTTACATCAGCATATCCTGCAGGTAAAGCAAGTTTGAATTGGTTGGTATTTGAACAAGACATCTGAATGAAAACTATTCAAGTGTTATCAGTGAATTTTATCCAGTCATGATAGTCAATACTAGTCCAATTTTATTATGGAAGATTGGAGGACATTGTGGTCTCATTCAGATGAAATGTATCATCAGGGCACCACTATTTGTCTTTTTTTAAAGGACGCACCATGAAATTATAGGTAAGTTATGTCCAAATTCAAGCCTGAGTTATTATATTCTCCCTGCCTAAAGGTCCTTCCTCTGTTTTAGAGCTAACCTAGTAAATTTTTCCTTTCATGCAGTAAAAATTTGTTTAACATCGATATGCGTTACTACTCCATTGCAACAGGAATTACACTCCTGGGATGGCTATACTTCAGGAATAAATGACAGAGGCAGCACAAATTGTTCCTTTAACCAGCCATCAGATACATATATACTTTTACTTGCAAATAGCGTAGGATAAATTCTCCCCACTCAAATCCACACCATGAATTTGATTTCTTTCTGGAAAAAAAGAGTGAGAATCAGAATTAAAAGGAATAGACTGCAATTGGTCCACTGCGTCACTTTGAAAGTTGGGATTGCCAGCCCTAATTCTTCACAAACCATGAATCAAGCACAAAAAAACCTGAGAATGGCATTAAACAAAAATGTGATTTCAAATAATAATAAAAATAGAGTACTTTAATTTGACTTCCATTTTCAGGTCTTTAAGATGCAATCATACTTGTATTTTCAATCCTTCCTGAAAACTCGGAGGACTAGACATTTACTTTTTCTTTTCCAGTGAAAAGTGATATTCTCCTGTAACTGTTTGTACGTGAAAACCACCAAATATTATAGTCATGTTGAAATTAGAAGACCTATACTAAGATACATATTTGAAAACCAGGAAAAGCACCCTCTATGTACTTCTCCCATGATCAACAGCTCAACAAGAAGCTTCAATAAACTTCAGTGTTCCCTTATCACTTGAATGCAAAATAGCTTGTGAATAGTTGGGTGGATGAATCACCCAACTATCTTTTAACACCTCCACTCTGTCATTCTTTTCATCTATTATTTGCAAATAATCCTAGAGAGGATGAAGCAGTGTGAGGAAACCACAGTGAATGAACTGCATGTATATTATCTTTACTGAGAATTTTATTGCTATTCAGTACTAAGGAAAATTTGTATATTAAATACAATAAAAATAAAATAATAATAAAATTAACACTATTACTGAAATAGTCACCTAAGAGTTATGTATATTACATATATTAAAAAAAAAATTCTCATAAAAATGTACCCAGGTGTTATTCTTCCAACTATTTAGGGCTTTTTTTCCCTTAGATAATTTCTAATCCTGTTTTTTCCCATCCTGAATATTTGTAATATTAAAATAAATAGAGATGACTGTATGTCA
>NW_008795127.1:2948126-2953273 GCF_000699145.1 Aptenodytes forsteri | reverse complement strand
CACAGCCAGGACAGCTGACCCAAACTGGCCCAAGGGATATTCCATACCATATGATGTCATGCTCAGCATATAAACTGGGAGGAGTTGGCCGGGGGGCGGTGACCGCTGCTCAGGAACTGGCTGGGCATCGGTTGGCGGGTGGTGAGCAATTTCATTGTGCATCACTTGCTTTGTATATTCTTTTATCATTATTATTGTTGTTGCTGTTATTATTATTATTATTATTATTATTATTCCCTTCCTTTTCTGTCCTATTAAACTGTCTTTATCTCAACCCACCAATTTTACTTTTTTTTCCCGATTCTCTCCCCCATCCCACTGAGGGGGGAGGGGAGTGAGAGAACAGCTGTGTGGTGTTTAGCTGCCTGCCAGCTTAAACCACAACAATCCTATAGATCCTATAAAGCCTGCAGGACATCATGAGTGCATGCCAATTGGAAGACCTGGAGGAAAGACTTAAGTTCAGCTAGCTCATACATCACTTCCAGCACATGTGCACATCTGGATGAGCAAAATACTGATGAAACTCTCCTTTTGTACAGGTCTGTACAACCTTTTGTACAAATCAAGAGCAGCAGTTAGTGACAGGTGGTGAAATTCCCTTTCAGGAAGTATTTATTGCAAATCAGACCCAGAGGTCTGACTGTGGAAGCATGAAGGTACTTCAAGACTCCACATGGGGACAGCCCTTAGTAGCAACCAGCAGAGAAGACGTGCCAGTATAATAAGAGAATCGTGTGTATTTTGTTTAGTAAGATCATTCAGGATTTTACAGCAGCATACAGCTCTTGACAAATTTTATCTGTACTCTCCTTACATAACAGTCCCAGGATTACAAATTATTTCTAAAAGTTTCAGTGTTTTAGAGCTATCCGTTTTGATTAGGATCGACGTATCACTGCCTTTACATTGTCTCTAAATTAGTGCTTTGAAAATTAAAACCAAACCAAACCAATAATATACAGTAATTTCAAATATGCATAACAATTGTTGGCTAAACTTTTGGAATCCTAAAAAGTACACATTTTCATACACATATAAAAGAAACAGGACTTTAAAAATATGGGAACATATTAGAACTGAAGCAAGAATTCAAAACAAAATAAAACAAAAACAAACTCAGAATGCCTTCTTGAATGAAAAATATAATTTTACTCGGTCTGTTTTTGAGAAAGCTTAATTCTGCTATGAGGGAAGTCTAACATGCTTAAGATGTGCAATTTTTAGTTAATTCTTGAGAACTAAGATGCAACTACCTGTATTCATGAAGCCAGTATGATTTTTTTCTAGCCTTAAGCAAACTCTCAGATAATTTCCCTAGCCTTGTTTTCCTTTATGAGAAGCACTAGCCACTATTTTTATCCACTGAAATTCCCATGGATAATTGTGTCCTGTGCGTATTGTAGATGAGAAGCCTCCAAGCTCTTGTGTAGGACCTTTCCAGAAATAACAGGGGAGTGAGCCATGTGCTAAGTAAATTGTTCTGGTATGTGGCCTGTAACTGCAGCCTCTCCAGTATGGAACTGGACATGAAATTCTTATATGACTCATGTGCAGTCGTTCTTTCACCTGGCAAATATATATCTACTCACACTATGCAGTAAGCATTGAACTCAGTAAGATTCTTGCACTACAAATCAACTTAATCAAGGCTGGAGACATCCAAGGTATAGGAGTGGATTTTTTCACCTGGCAAATATATATCTACTCACACTATGCAGTAAGCATTGAACTCAGTAAGATTCTTGCACTATAAATCAACTTAATCGAGGCTGGAGACATCCAAGGTATAGAGTGGAATAATTAATCTGCTGCTTATTTGGAAGTTCAAACTCTTCTAAACTAACCCAACAACTAGAAGTGGTTCTTAGACCTATTGGTATTAAACTAAAGGCCCTTTAGTCTTTTGTTTTCTCTTTTTGCTAATATATCCATGCATTCCCCAGCATGCTTAAACCAAGGTGCTTGCACATCATCCTCTGACTCTTTTTTACTAAAACATCAATCTAAAAATATCCTTTTAACTGTAACTATCCACAAGATGTTAGTACATAAGCTATCCAACATTAACTCAAAACTTTACAAAATTAATGAAAATTTAAAACTTCATTATTAACCTAATATTGTAATTGTTGCAATCTTAGTTTTTCCTTACACATTAGTAACAATCTCTCTTCATGTCACATTGTAATAGGTCATAAAATCAGTTATGGTTTTTTTTTTATTTTCTGAATTCTTAGGAAACTTCAATTATATGCAGTATTCTAAGCTGATTTATGTGAAAACTGAGGCATATGTTTGTCAAGTGTTTGTGTTTGAGTGGTGTTACTGCAAACTTTTGGGTTAGTGAAACACCACTATGGTTACATGAAAGCACATGAATTTTTAAAAGCTTTCTGGAATTTATAGAGCCTGCATAAGTTGAATATTCCTAATGTAGAAAAGGGTGGAGACATCTCTGTGAGAGAAATTTTACTTACTGGAGCTGAGAAAATTTTTGTAAATGTACATTTGAGACTCAATTCCAATAAAATTATCATTTAATTTGCGTTCTATTGCCTTGTCTAATTCAAGTGAATTTCTTTTTTCAATGTGTTAGGCCAGTGTGCAATTATAAAACTTGTAGCCCATACTTCCATCACAGTATGACATACAGAGTAGACTGCAGAGGACAATAAAATGTATATGCAGTTTGGATTGGGATTTAATTATATTTTTTAATGTAACAAAAGATATGCTGTCATTTAAGATTATTTAAGTTATAGTAAAGAGCTTTGTGACAAATTACTTGTTTAATTTTAAGTACAAGGTTAAAAATTTGCTGGCTTAGAGTGCCTAAGAAAACTAGCTAAATTCAAATAATGAACATATGACTGACTTTTTTTTTTTTAAGACTTACTGAACAAAAAATAAAATTCTTCAAAAAGTGTACATAGTTCAGTTTTCATTTCCTACAAATGCATAGGTACCATAAAAATGAAAAGTGCTACTCAGAATTAATAATACAACTCTATTTCAGTCCAGGGATGAGTTATTTTGATTCCAGAATGCACTTTCATCTAATGGATAGCAATTATATTGTGTATTATTTTTTAATTCCAGCCAGCAAATTTCAAAAGAGCACTGGAAAGATCACAGCCACCTAAATTGTTAAAGAGCTCTTTTCAGAGGCCACAGAAAATGTTGCCATTGTCAGTCTGCTTGTAACTGCATACATTTGCTTCAGGATCTGAGATATGCATGACAATAGTAAGGTTTGATGAGCTTGGCCCTCTGAAGGAAACCAAACTTTGATAAGATCTCATGGAAACTTATTTATTTCTGTACTTTCATTCATAAGGTGAAGCACAAAAAGAAACCTCAGGAAGCACTGTAATAAAACACAGTAGGAAGGAATGCTCTCCAATTGTTGTATCTTGAACCATCCCCTGCTTTTACATCAAAGCAACGCTGAGGTAGCAGAATGATGAATCAGACCCAAGGGCCAAATTCACCCACTGTGTAGGTGATAACAGCTCTTTCTACCCCAGCAGAGAATGAAATCTTGGCCTTTAACTAAGCTTTCCCACCACTGGCTGAGGCTCTCTTCTCTTTCGCGCAGTGACGCACAAGATAAATATAATTACATACACCACTATATATACATCCTGCCAATATAAGTACGTATACCACTGCAACTACAGGGCATGGGAGTCAACAAGCGTGTTTAAGATTTTAAAGGCTGTGCCAGAGCTTCTGTGAACCCCCAGGGGGTGGCTGGCCCTGGGGGTGTGTTAATCCTGTGTGCCCCAAGCAAGCGCACAGCTTGCAGACCTCCACCCCTGGAAGTCTGTCACCAACCTCTCCGGACGGCAATTGGTGCCTTGGCTGTGTGGCTCGAACTCCTACCACAACCCAAGCCAAAAGCACAGGGTGAGCGCCGGCCCTGTGAGCAGCTTCAGGCCCTCAGGTAGCAGTGGGCGGATGTGAGCAGGCACACATAGCCTTGCCCAGGTATAGGCCCACAAAAGCCTCAGACTACTAACGAATAATTGCCTTCCTGCACTCAGCTCTGCTTACACTCTCTCAGATTAGTTGGGGAGTCCCTGAAAGCTTGAGGTTATTCAGAAGCACCAGATTACCTGAGCTAGATGTAACGGCTCACCCTGTGCCCCCAAGTCAGGCCTCCCACTGCTAGGAGCCCCTGTTGTTATGGCAATGAGGAGCCCAGCAAAATGGCTGTCCTCAGGGGGTTTGGGCCCAGGACTTCCTTGACAGCCAGCTGCTGGGTAGCTGTCCTTTAAGGGCAATTCACTGCCCCTTATCCAGATGCCTCGTGCCCCTATCCATCCAAACACCTGGGCTTCAGCTAGCAATGCCATGATTCTGCACCAAGCCTTGAACAAGATAGCTGCAAAATGTTCTTGTGCAGTGCCCGGTACATCTGCTGTTTGCATGAAGCAGAAGAATATCAGGATGTTAAAAATGAAGACCAAGGTTCTTTTGCAGAGTGCTGGAGCGGGTGCGTGCTACCCAAAAGCCGAAGTATGGTGTGCATCCACAAGCATTTGCTGAAGAGAAGCAGTAAGTAAGGAGCACAGCCCATGGAGAAGTGGGTTTCAGCTTCATCAAGCCACAGGCCAGGCAATGGCTTCTTTATAACAATTTTCTGTGGGGTTTGGGGTGTGTGGGAGTGCTAGACAAGAATGTGGATCACAGAAAAGTGGGTAAGGTCAGTGTGTTATGGGAAGACAAACAAGAAGGCAATTTTCAATTAAAGTCCAGCACGTTCTTTCAGGCAAAAGTTGCAGTTTAACCCGGCAGGCAGCTAAATACCACACAGCCATTTGCTCACTCTCCCCTCCACAGTGGGATGGGGGAGAGAATCAAAAAAAAAAAAAAAAAAAAGTAAAATTTGCCAGGTTTAACCCAATAACCTGACAGGCAGCTAAACACCACACAGCCGTTTGCTCACTCCCCCCCCAAGTGGGATGGGGGAGAGGAATCGGGGAAAAAAAAGTAAAATTGGTGGGTTGAGATAAAGACAGTTTAATAGGACAGAAAAGGAAGGGAAAATAATAATAATAATAACAATAATAATAATGATAAAGGAATATACAAAGCAAGTGATGCACAATGAAATTGCTCACCACCCACTGACTGATGCC
>NW_008795127.1:2914172-2946487 GCF_000699145.1 Aptenodytes forsteri | reverse complement strand
GGCAGCAATATCTTGCCACAATGCGGCAGCCCAGATGGGTTTGCCTCTGCGCTGCCAGTTGCTCTGCTTCCATTGCTGCAACCACCCCCACAGGGCATTTGCCACCATCCATGAGTCAGTACAGAGATAAAGTACTGGCCATTTTTCTCGTTCAGCAGTATCTTCTCCCAGGTAACTAGCGATAGGACGAGAGGAAATGGCCTCAAGTTGCGCCAGGGGAGGTTTAGATTGGACATGAGGAAAAATTTCTTTACTGAAAGAGTGGTTACACATTGGAACAGGCTGCCCAGGGAAGTGGGCAGAAATCCAATTTATTGCAAATATATTGGAGGTTCACAGAAGAGGTAAACAGTTGCCGTGGTGAAAAACGCTATGGGAGTAACTAGGTAGAAACAGAAAAGTTATTTGTTCATACTATTTGCTTTAGGACATTAATTTCATGCCCAAATTAAAACTGAGCAATGGTATTTGCATTAGCTGTGCTTTAGTGCAAAAACAAATCACTTTTTTATTATGAGTTAGCAGTTTTTATTCTTAGAGGAAATAATGAAAAGCCCTATTTCTTGGACGTATAAGCAGATGAGCCATCACCATAGCAACCGAAGGACGTATCCATCACGTCATTCTGTCAAACGGCCCTTGCATGTGACTCTAAGCTCACATTCCTTACTTCCATCTGAAAGTAGGTTTTAGTCCTGCCATCCAATAAAATCAATACTCAGTAAGATGTTTTCTGCCTGCCATAGTTTAGAAATAGGAAGCTACTTAAAGTAGCTTTTTTTTTGTCTTAAAGGAACAGCAAAGGCTGTTTATCTGTCAATATATTGAAAGTTAATGAAAAAACAGAATTAATAGAAAACAAATCATTTGTTTCCAGGAATGCTAAAGGTTCCTCTTGCTCTTTATTGTGTTTAGTGATTCAGTCATGTCTTTGTCACAGAGCATTATCACAGGTTCTTTGGACAGCTTCCAGCAGTGAGTCTGGCTTATTTAAACACTGTGTTTGTCTCCTAGAGTTATGAAAGAGGCTTTGATTTCTCCACCAAAAGGAGGAGAATCACACTGCAAACACGTTTTATAAATCAGACAGCAGGAACCAAATACAAATTGCATAGTGTTAAATGATCATCCATTTCCCTTGCAAACTCTAAAGCAGGATTTTATTTTCCTGTTCTCCTCATATTCAAAAGTGTTACAAGTCCAGCTTGCCTCTCAGACTCTAAGAGGTCATTTTCACCTTGCCTCTCCTTTCCTCTTCATCACCCTCAGATTCTAACCTTCTCTACACCTGTCCTGTGATAAGAACCAAGACTTTTGGCCTCTGCTTTCCTGGTCTAATTCCCAAAACATCCAGGCTGAGCTTTCCCAAATGTTACAGAAACAATGGCCACTTATGCTTGCGTGGGTTCTGCATTTTACCTCAACAAAGTCAGCCCAGGTTCAGTTTCTGTAAGTCAAATGACTACTGCAACCCTCTCTGGGGGAAAGAAAGAAACTATTGCCTCATTAGGTAGATCTGGAGGTAGCCTTGTTACTTATGTTTTGAGCAGGTGTTCTTTGTTTGCTGAGTGGTTTGTGATGAGTACCAGTGGTGCCTAAGAATAACACATAAATCTTCACTGAAATTTGAAGTCTGAGTTTAACTACAGAGTGATCAGACTCCAGGATCACTTGTGTCCATGCACCAGTGTCCTGGTTTCGGCAGGGACAGAGTTAATTTTCTTCCTAGTAGCTGGTACAGTGCTGTGTTTTGGATTTAGGATGAGAACAAAGTTGATAACGCACCCATGTTTTAGTTGTTGCTAGGTAATGCTTACACTAGCCAAGGACTTTTTAGTTTCCCATGCTCTACCGACTGAGAAGGCTGGAGGTGCACAAGTGAGCAATTGCATTGTGCATCACTTGCTTTGTGTATTCTTTTACATTATTCATTATTATTGCTATTATTTTATTTCAATTATTAAACTGTTCAACCCACGAGTTTTTTTCATTTGTGCTCTTCCAATTCTCTCCGCCATCCCACCGGGGGGGAGGGGAGTGAGCGAGTGGCTGTGTGGTGCTCAGTTGCTGACTGAGGTTAAACCACGACAAACAGTATGATGGTTATCAAAGATATGGAGCATAAGAGATGGAAAAAATTATGATGGAGAGAAGGCACCATCTCTACGGATCACTAGATTAAAGTCATGGAATGGTATACCCTCCACTAGGACGTGTGGCTCCAGAATCTGGACTTTTTTTTTCCCAATAATGCTTTAGTCTTTCCTGAGTAAGACTGAAGGAGGTATACCAAAACTGTGCTCTGCCTTTCTCTCTCTCTCTCTCTGAAATACGCAGTACATTTTAGGTTTATAAAAATGTAAAATGTATTAAAATGTACATAAACTATAGCAAGATTCTATACTCAAGTGCATTAACAGCTATATGCTGAAGTGATTTGCAGAATGTCAATTTGCTATACCGGAATAATGTTATTGAAATCCTATCTAAACAACTTCTGACTGTCAGTTTCAGTTAAGCTAGATGGACTGGTAGTTTTCCAAAGCAAATTATGCAGAATCACACCAGTGAAACTGTTTCCTATAAATATGTCAAGTGAGTTTGGCAATGTCCTGTAACTAGAAATCAGGCAAACCGTGATGTATAAACTTTCTTTGTTAGGTGTCATTAGCAAAAACAAGAATCAATTCGAGTACAATGTCTAGCAGTTCCTTTTTTTCAAATAAAACAAAGTATTTGGGTTTTAATCCTGAGCTAGAAACTTTCAGGTGTTAGGCACTGCAACTCTAAATCTAAAGAACAACTGTTTTCTTCTCACTTTCAAACTAGTTAGTAGTTCCTGGGCAGATAACACCTCATTGAGGAGTGGGAGGTAAATAACTGTTCTCATAAAAAGAAATCAACAAGGCTAAAAAAAATGGATGGCAGCCTGAACAGTTTGTGCTGGCTCAGTTACTTCACAGTAGTGTTCAAACATAGTATTCACTCACATGGGACTCCCTTATGAATTTAGTTAGACCGCTTCTGCCACCAGATCTGATTCTCCTTAGCTGCCATCAGGCCAGGTCTGTCTAGTTCAAGGTTTGTGCCAACAGATATGCCGTTATTTATTCCCAGTCTTGAAAAGACTCAATTCCCTTAGTTTTGCTTTTGCCTAGTTGTCACTTGACACTAAGGGGACATTAATCCTTCATCAGAGACATCAGCCATATCAGTTGTCCCATTTTACAAACGCTGCCGCTACGTGCTGACTTAATGAAGTTTGTTCCACCTGACTTCTCTGCTGATAAGTCTGGTTCAGCAGAGCCACCTTGCCTCATTTTATGAGTTCCTGGTTTACTTAAGTCTCTCAAAGTCCAGATGCAAGTGGAAGCCTGAGCTGTCACTAGATCTCGATTGTGCCTGATCATTTACTTGGCCGTTCTCAGTCTGAGTTTATGCACATGAACAGAATACCAGTTTTCCAAGGTTCCTATTAATCACCTTATCTATACTTTCAAAACTGTTATCTTGACTAAAATAGAAAAAAAAATTATATATGAACACTATTCCTTGAAGAAAGGACTGCCAAGTCTTCTTTTCAATCCAAACCCGTTTTGTTTAGGAAAAAAAAAAAAGATCAGTGGAAAAAATTATTGGCATTTTGAAGGCCATGCAGTATTTTTCTGAAATGTTTTCTGTAAGATGTGTTCAATATGAGGAGCATCAAATATTAACTTTAAATGCAAGTGTCATGTCTTTAGCTGATGTAATACTAAGAAAATAGATCTGTGGCTGTGTTCAGAAAAATCAATATTGCAATTTGATTCAGATATGCTGTTGCTTCCCTTTTTTTCATAGATCTGTGGACATTAAATCATGTTGGTTTCTATTTGTGAGAAGATTGCAGATGTGTATACCCAGATTTAGTCTGTAATTTATTATTGTTTTATGTTTAAAATTTGGTAGCTTTCAGTGCCCCTGCTCAAAGCTGTGGCTTTGCAGTAGCAAGTGCAAAAATCTCAAAAGGTAAATGTAGCCCATGTGCCAGTGATTCCCAACGAGTGTGCTGTAGTATACAGTGTGCCATAAGAATAGCAGAAATATGGCAGCACCCTGTGTGCTCTGCCATTTGCTTTTAGCATCTAATCTTAAGAGCCTGATAGAAGTGAGCAGTAGTAGGGGTGCCATGTGAACAGCCCATGCTGGCCAGGCTTGGGGCAGTTTGGGAAGATCTCCTTTGTACTGCCAATTTTAATCCAGATTAAAGCGCACTCCAAGTATCAAAAACTTGGGATAGTTCATCACGTGCCAAAGAATCTGCATAGGGATTGAGAATCTTTCTATTTACAGAGACAAGTTAATTCTTTTAGTAATACTTCACTGCCCTGACATTTTCAGGCAGCAAACAATGGATTTCTGGCCACCCAGCAGCTCAGGTAACAAGAGATTTGGAAACTGCAGACAAATGGCTTGTGTACTTACCTACATAAATAGCTTATACATAAAAATTAGGCTCTACCCAAGATGCTGATGTTGGTGGATCTGGTCACTAAAGACATAGTACACGTGTGTAAACAGTTCCTGGTTTGCTTTTCACTAAGGTTTTATTTGTTTTGTACGCTGAAAACATTAATCAGGATGAACAATTAAAATGTTATGTGAATTAGCTAGTTCAATAGAAACTATATGAGTCACAGTGCTCAGTCCGTTAAGCCATCACTGGTTTTTTAGACAAATGATTTGCTAAGAAGAAGAATGATTAAAAAAATCAAAAGATCCTAACTCCTATGACTGGATCTTTTAAGGCTAGCAGAAATTAAGAGTCCAGTATTCATTATCACTATTTGGCCAGTTCCGCTTGGTTAGAGCACCTTGATGAGCCTGCCTGTGTATCCCTCTGTATCACTCTATTAGCTTCCTTTCAGATGTTGACAATTAGAAAACACTTGGAAAATTGTGCATATATATTTAAACTACAATTAAATAAACCCAGGAATTATTATTGTGTAAGGTGATTTGTGTTTAGAATTCGCCTGCTGGTATTTGCTTGAAATGCCTAGCATACTTTCCAGACATTATCACTGTAACAAATGCTTTTCCTTAGAACTTGTTTTCTAGATTTTCTTTCTAGAGTTAACACCTTTCATTTTAGAATCTGTTTTCAAGGGTGTGTAAAGTTGATCATTAATTTTTATTTATTTATATCAGTACATTCAGAATGAAAATGTCTTCCTCACAAGAGATGGGCTTGCGTAGGAATTCCACAACTGGAGTATCTTAGATGTGTTTAAGTATTTGAGTAATCTAGTACGGAATGCTGAAGATGGGCTTGCGTAGGAATTCCACAACTGGAGTATCTTAGATGTGTTTAAGTATTTGAGTGTAATCTAGTAAAAAGTAGTTGAAAATGTAAAGCTCATGCATATCAGTGGTATATACCATGACATTTTTTAAAAGAAAAAACAACGTTTACTAATTTCAGAGAAGTTTAAGTTTACATTTAACACTTCTTATGTTGTTGGCCATTGTGAAGAAATCAAAGGACCCCCGGGGTAGTCATTCATACCTTACAGGTTTCTCCTGTGACACAGGAATGAAGCGCCAGGTAGATTGTCTGAGTTAAGACTTTCATCCATCACAGGCCATTCAAAAGCTTATCTTTGTGGTTGAAGATCTCAGAGCTCCCGATATGGTTCCCTTGTTCTATAAACTTTGGCTCTGCTGACACTGACAGTGGGACTGAGTATGTGTATCCAGCGTCTGATGGAAAATTACCAGGTATGCTGGCTGTGTGACTTAAATAAGTTGCATACACATCAAAGGTAGTATAAGATGTTCTGAAACTTTACAGAAGAGGTTGTGTTGGAATCATGATACTTAAAGTGACTTACTGCCATCCAGTATCTCTTCACCTCATCTTCCCAAGACTTAGTCCCAGCCCTAAGATCCCAGGTTCCTCCAGCGCCAGTAAGAGCTGCAGCCTGCAAACTGTCATGATTTAATTTTATTTGTCAATTTTCATCTTTGTCTGTCATTATGCATACTGAGAGATGGAAGTCCCTGCAACGTAGTGCAGATGGAAACAGCTTAAGTGCAGTAAATAAACCCTACAGTAACAGCTTGTATTGATGCCATCTTTTCTCTTTTGCTTTAAAAATGTAAAATACAGCTCAAATGAACAAGCACTGGTTAATCATACTGCCCATTTTTAGCAAGCAGGTAGTCCCCAAAGCTGCCACTAATAGCAAAAAATTATATAGCCTGCCTGTTACAAAAAATATTGTCAAGAACATTTCAACATAACAAATATTCAGATGCATAACCAGACATGGAACATAGGTAAACTAATTCTTCACATTCAATTCCTCCTACTAAATAACTCTTCCTAAATATCGTTCATCCAGAAATTTAGAGGAAGAGGAAAATTACATATCTGCATAGGAAACCAGAAAAGCCAAGTAGATCTGGAACATTTAGCATTATATCTTTAATCACAATTAAATAGTATTTTTTCAGCATTTGAAAAAAAAGAACTTAAACACAGGAACTAAAGAACAAAAATGATGCATATTGCTCATACTGCATAAAAAGCATCTGGTCTCATTAAGGTGGTATTTTTTTTCTTCACAATATACCACTTCAATGGATCCAGCAGGGAAATAGCAACAAAAACTAAGCAACTAGAATGACAGTCTGACCTCTGTGGAAACATCAGCATTTATTTGTCATCATCTTCAGTGCTATAAGATGCCATCTAGAGAATTTCTTCCAGGATTTTTCTTTTTCTAAAAAGGATTTAGCTTAATTTATATTCCCTACATGTAAAATGCAGCTTTATTGGTTTAAATTACATGACTTCTGTACCTTTCTGCATAAAAGCCCTTTTTAAGAGAAACAAAGTATTTCCTTGCCTTGATCACAGGTCTTTGGCCTAAAAGAAAAAAAAAAATATTTCTTCCTAGTTTTTCCAACTTGTCCCACGTGTCAGACAATAATAGCATTGTTAGTGCTTTTCTCTTCTTCCCCTGGGTTCCTGTAGTTTTTCTCTCTATATGCAAGAACGTCAATATTTCATTTAAGCAGATTTAGCATTAAATCCTCTATACACCCACAGAAAACATTGGCATTGCCAGTGCCTTTATGTGATATATTTCATGTAATTTTCACCTATTTTTGAGCTTTGTTGTTTACCTGATCTGATAACTTTTTTCAGGTTATTATACAGTCTGGCTAAGATAAGAAATCATTGCCTAATAACAGCAGACCATAGACTGGTAGTAGGGCCCAGAGGACGAGGCTGGCTCAGAGACTGCCAGCTAGAATACACAGGATTTCAGGAGAACTGGCAGTGACTACTAAAGCTAAATTGCTGTTATACTGGGTCATAGAGAAGCAAAGGTTTGCTGTGGTCCAAGGACAGTTATACGATTACTTTTCTTTATAATTAGCCATTGCATGATATGAATGAAGAGCAAAACATGCTGTCCTTGTGCATAGAGGGGGCCAAATAGGGCACCAGTCATCCTTTTACTTTCTCCCTTACCTATGAGATTGTAAGTTGTGAAGTGCTTCAATTGCACTATAGGCAGACTCAAAAAACAGTGATAAATATTCTGAGTTGGCACAGTGAATAGAAATGTCTTGCAAAGAAGTCTCCTACTTTGAACTGTGTATGTGTAGTCTATAAAGTGCTAAATATTATGTATTCATTCACCTAAAAATTTACCTGATAGAAGAATATCATAAATAGTTTTAGAAAAGCTTATCATCTCCAAACAGCTATATGCTGTGGTGTGTGTCATCTCCTTGGGCTTCTACAGCTATAGCAGCAGGTGCCAGTAAAAGGATCTTAGCAACGATGTGTGGGATACAAGTTATGTTTGCTCATTAGAAGTGTGATATAGTGGGTGGTCATGGAGAAATGACTGAAATAATTTATTTTTATTTCACATCTGTAAGTAGAATTGGGAGTACAATTTTCTTTTTAATCAAGTTTCTATCTTTCTTGCATTCAAATGCATTGTGTGATTAGTTGAAAGAAATGGGTATTTTACCAGACAGGGAACTCAGTGGCATTTCAGTTTCAATTGCTTTGTCTGTGGACTCCATAAATCTTGGTACTCATCACATGTACTTTAGGAATGTACAATATATTGTAGCAAAAGAAGGCATACAGAAATATAATGGAAGAGGGAATAGTGCCAATTAAAGTACACGCTGTGAAAATAAACCTTTTAAAAAAGAATTAATTTTCTCTTCCAGTCTGTATATTATTTACAAGGTAAGGCACGCAGGTTGCAACATCTTAGCTATGACTTGAGATTGCTTCCCGTATTGAATCTTTTTTGTATATGATCCAAAGAGAGGGGATTTACAAGAGCAAAGGGATTTCAGTATTTGTAGACAGGAAATTATGTCAGAAAATGCAGAGTATATTCCTTAGCATAGACTCAGACGAGGTTGTTTTCTTTCCTGTATAGGGGACATATTGCTACTTCATCATGTTTGACTGTACTGAGGCTAGGCCATAAGCCTGTTTCTCCATTTCAGCACAAGTATACTCTACAAGCTTTCAACCTTTAAATGCTTTTAGACTGAAATAGACCTCCAATTTTCCATGTTCTTCATCCACCCTTTGGAAAGGTAATTGTCTTACAGTAGTGTGAACTACACAACATAGATTTGCTTTGTTGAGGATGGGAAAGTAGCCTGGCTGAAAGCAATAGATTTTTCCTCTCCTCCTATCTTTCTCAGAAATTTTAATGTTTATTTGTCATAATTTAAGCTTCAGGTGAAACTTCAGATTCCCCTTTTGTAAAAGAATCCAAAGACTTTGCAATGCTACCTACATGTCTGCCCAACTTCCAGGACTGTCTCTCATAGGACTGAGGAAGCAACTTCACAAGTACTGTAATTTCAAATATATTTTTCCAGCATGCATGTGTTTCATATTGCAGCTGTAAAGGTTTTACATCATTTGCTACGTACTGGTAGATAATTTTCTGTTAGATTTTTATCCGTACTTTCAACATCAGTGCTTACATGATTTACTAATCTGCTTTTGAGCCTCCTAGTGAACAGCATTTCCGACATGGTTTCCCCATGCTTATGGTGAAATATAATGAACTACTGTTCCTTCCTTACTTTTTTTTTTTTCTCGTCATGACCTGAAAATATATTATCAGAGTCCTTTCCAGTTTTTAAAGAGACCTGGAGATGTGAAACAGCTGGAATTGTGAACAGCTGCCAGATTACAGTCTTCTTGAGTACTTTGGAAGAAGGCCATTTGGCGCAAATATCTCTGCCTTGGGGTCCAAAGCGGTAGGCACCTAAATGCATATATACCTCCATACATACCCTCCAAAATGAGCTTGTCCTGCAGCAAGGCATGGTATCTGGATGGAATTACACAATGTCCAGAGTTTCCTAAAGGGCTTGTACCAGCATATCCTGCAAATACATTTTCATGGCTCCACATTTTCTGAGAAAAAATTAATTTTATTTACAACACAAAACATCCCTTTTCTACCAGCAATGGTACCAGTTTCCAAAGGCTTTCCATTTCCAGGCATCATGCTCCACTGGTACTTCAGAACACATCTACATTACATGTAGATTACATGCTAGCATAGCCACGTTGTCATAGCTACTGCTGGAGATGCAGCGTAGGCTGACAGGAGAACCTTTTCAGCTGTCATAGTAACACTACCTACCTGCATAGCATAACCTAAAATGGCAAAAGCACTTTTGTATCGACATGCCTGTGACAGACACCAGGGGGTGTCAATACACTGTGTTTGGGAAATAGCCTGATATAATGCACAGTATCCTAGTTTTGAATATAACGAAAGGTGCTTCTTACACTGATATTTTTCTGTGTGGTGGTGCTTTGAAATTATCATACAGAATATCCTGAATTAGCGCTGCAAAACATAGTCCTTATCACAGAATCACAGAACGGTTGAGGTTGGAAGGGATCTCCAGAGGTTGTCTGGTCACTTATGCCAAGCATCAGCCTCCATCAGAAAAGGGACAGGTTCCAGTCTGGATCACAGGCCTGCAATTAGGCCTTTGAAGCTCAGAGAATGAATAGTATTAAGATGGAAATGTCAACTAAAGGAGTGAACTAAACAGACATTGTCCAGATATAGGATCCCCTGTACAGAAAGCAGATCTAAACAGAACTTGTCACGATGCTCTTCATAGAATCATAGAATCATAGAATCATTGAGGTTGGAAAAGACCTCTAAGATCATCGAGTCCAACCGTCAGCCCAACACCACCATGCCCACTAAACCATGTCCCTAAGCGAGCTGGCTTTCAGGAGTGCAGGTTTGGTGCCATGAGAAAAGGGTAGGCTGCAGTCTGCCCTTCATACCCTCACTACCAGAAAGAAATTGGGACATGCTGAGATTTTGCACAGACTTAAGAGATGGAAAAACTTTCACACTGACTTGGCAATCAAAAGGATATGGTTTGCTTTCTGAGGCTTTGAGGAGGTTGCAAACAACAAGCAAACAAGCAAAAAGGTAGTGTGATAAGTCTCAGAGCATGATGTCTAGAGAAACAAGTGCAAACATCTTTTAAAAGAAACAAAACTTTCAACTGTCCTATCCACAATAGGTTGACTTGGTAGATGTGGAGTAGTTCTCCATATATAATACTGGGTTTAAGTATATCCTTATAATGATGTAAATTATAGCCAAATTTGCCTAAGCCTTACGTATAAAAGACTAAATGGGGGAAGAATTTTCCTGACTCTTTACAACTATTTTTATTGAAGGAAAAGTAATTCAAACAATGTCAAACTCACTTGGATAAATTTTTTGAACCAGTCACTAAGCCCCTTGTTAAATAACATGGTTTTCACAGTTCTGAAATTAATGCTGAAGTAAAAACTGCTGCTGTATTTAATTTCTAAAAGGTAGAAATATTTTGCAACCACACTATGTGATATGTTGCTTGCATTTACAAAGACATATAATCACAGCCCTCACAAGTCTGTCTTCTTACTAGCCTTGGGATTGTGTAAACCTGAAAATTTCTGAAGGTATAGGAAATTGCTTATGGGGACTATTTTAAATAAATTTTTCTTTCTTTCACAAAAAGAGACTACATAAAGTTGTCTTCCTAACAACGGAGGAAGCTATTAGCCATGCACAGAGAACCTTCGACTAGACAAAAGACTGTGAGGGAAAGGAGATCACAGACTACTTTTACCCTGAAGAGTTAAAGAAGGTCAGTGCCAATCAGGATGGGGTTTAATTAATTGGTGTAGCTATTAAAAAAAAAGGAGAGAAGGAAACAGTACTAACAAAACATCACTATGGACCTTAAATTACACAGGTTAGGTAGAAGCTTCTTACATCTGTGATATTTAGACAAGCTGTTGTTGGGGGGATAAAATGAATGATGTGTTCTTTTGGATATTTGAAGTGGGGTTTTGTTTGTTTGTTTGTTTTCTTTGATTGCTTTATAAATTAGTCTGCTCAGCAGTGCCTGTGCTAGCATCTGGGATTTGAAAAGAATGAGAAGGTTCTCTTCCAGAGAAGAAAAAGAGGTATTTTAAATGTGGCTTTTGATCACTGTGGTTCTGAAGAGTGTGTCAGGCCTAACCCAGGCAAATCAGCAATAAAGAGAAGCCTGTCCATAAAGGTCATTATTTCTCAGTCATTGCAGAAGCCAGTCCACTTAATTTTTTAATGATGGGAATTGCACACATAATACAGATTTACACCATACGTTGATGTGCTTTTGTTTTGGATTGTAAAAGAACATTGAACTGATCTTGCTATCAGGGCAGCAATGGTTCTAGCAAATTATCCAGCCTCCTGAGGAGTATTTTGGCAGCAGTCTTAATTGGAGCTGTTGTCTCAGCGCTGTGATGGTATAGTTGTGTTTTAACAGTTACTTCTTTTTTTCGCTCCACCACATTCAGTTCTCTGGCAGTCAAAGTCCACACTGAGATCAGCCAGAAACTTGCAGTACCAGGAATCGTTTGATGCAGCCCTTATTACAGCTTAGATGCTGAACCAGGGAGGGCTTTGTCGGAGTCCATAGGTGAGATGTCACTGTCTGAAACTTCAGTCTCAGTTTTGTCTTCCAGTTGGATGATATATCCAAGGTAATTTAATTCTACATTGTAATCTAAATGCACCTCTGTTTTTTGGAGAAGAATTAGTGGCATATGGTACTTTTGCATTGCAGAAGCATCATTAGTGGTTTATGTTACATGAAGTTTAAAGAACTACTATTTTACAGAACAAATATATAGTATTTTTCTCTATTGTCACCATTTCTGTTGGATATGATTCAGGGATTAAATCTGCACAACATTTGTTTTTGGTCTCTCTTCTACTGTGTAAGAAACCATTACAGCACAGTAGAAAAACGTAGTATATATTGCCTTCATGATTATGCATAGAAATAAAATAAAATTAAAAAATTCCATCTAAATCTATTGGAAATTTGTTTGCAGTCTTATTTTAAAGCATATTGTAATTGTTGTTACAAAGTTAACACAGATGATATCTCTTAAATCAAGTATATTTCAAAAGTGAATGTTTTATTTCTGCTAGTTAAATCTACCAAGTCTCATGCTTTCATTTGGTACTGCATCATGTATAAATTGATTTTCTAGACTTAGGAGGACACATTTAGTTCCTACAGCTTTCAAGAGCATAATGCTCAACCAAGCTGTCTTGTTCTTATAGCTGGCAGGACACTGAACACCTGCGTAAGTAACAATTTAAAAATAAAAAGGAAGGGAAGGACAAACTGGAAGACAGGCGACCTTTAAAATGTCGTGACTTACATATAAGTACAGAAACATTCATTCACTGATTTGCATCATAGAATTGTTTTGAATCTTTTGGGGTCGTATTTCAGGAAAATGTATTCCCCTATTTAAAAACAGTAAAGTAATCCTATGTCAAATTCACATACAAAGGTAGAATCTTTAAGTGAGCTCAGTATAAGATTACTGCTGATGAAAATGCAAGGGACCTACTTTGTACTTATATGATTTCTAGGACTTTTCATTGAACTAAACCAGTTTTCCAGGATATGTCTCTGATCCTGCATACATATTTATATAGATCTAACATTGCTTACAGTCATATTCATGACAACCTAATTAAATTTCTTATACGTAATTGCAGGGCCTCAGATTGAATTACCCAGTGTATGCTGCAGTCGTGTATTGCAACATAGTTAACATATATTCTGTTCTCTTGAGCATTGTGTGACAATGGCACATCCCAGCTTAGCATGGAGTCTAACTTTCCAGCAGAGAGAAAAAGTCTGGGTGACTAGTTACAAAATGCTGATGTATATACTAAGCAGTTCTCAGGGACTATTGAACAAATCCACATCTATATGCCCACAAAAGATTAGTCTCTAATCTGCCTGTGAAGTCTTGTCATCTCACATTAATACATAAATAAGACAGTATGGTTGGGAATGAGTTAGAAAATCACAGCCAGATTGTTTGACCATGCCAGTGTGGCTGAGGAGAGTAGGGCTAGCCAGGCTAAGTCACCTTCCGTGCTTCGAGCCCAACAGTTCCCTCCCGGTCACATCTCCTCTCTAGTTGTCCCCAGATAATATGAGTGACACACAGGCACGCAGGTCATCAATGGGGGCTGCCTCTGAACTCTGATCTATCCATTGCGAACAAACTATGTTTAAAAGGGCAGAAACTGTAATGATCAAAATCAGGTGGTCACTCTTTTTTTGGGATGTAATTGTGATCAAAGCAACTTTCTCTGATACAATTTGCTTATTTTTCATCACTGATGTCTAGTTATTTAGGCATCCATTTCTATGCAGTTACTGTATTATTTATAGAAGTATGTCCAATACAGACACTGTTAAGACTGGTGTCAAATATAAAACCTTACCTACCATTCATATTGGTACAAAGCCCACGATTCTAAAATTACTCCCCAAAAAGGAAACCAAGTGCTTTTTCCACAAAAAACTAAGCCAAGGTAATTTGAATTCATGAGAAATGGTGGATATTTATGATGAATTTTTAACAAACAACTACTCACTCAAAGATTAATTAAGAAAAATTATTCTGAATAAGAAACAAATGTGTGAAAATGGCAATCTGTTCCCGGACAAATCCCAGGTGGAAAGAAGCAAGCAAGTTAGCTAATTAAATCACTTATTATGAATTATTCATTCACCTCAAGATATCATATCTTTTTTATAAATGAATTTTTTGGTAGTAGATATTAGTTTGTTTTCCAAAGGCTGTTTTAAATAGTGTGATTACTAATAATATCTCTTGTTTCAGTGGACCCTCAATCCCATTTACAGCCAGGGCTAATTACTGTTAGATAGGCAATAATGATTTTATTTCCCTGTCTTGGACACATTTACATTTATTGTTACGTTTTTATAGGATGAAAAGATCCTAGGACAGTTTTCAGTTTGTCCATGCTGACATGGGGATAAATATTATCCCTAGAACATCTATCCTTTCGCTCAAGTTCTGAGAACTGGCTTTATTTTTTGCACTAAAAAAAAAAAGGCTTTATTATCTAATGGGGAACGAAATGAGATTGATCTTGTCAGGTCTTTCAGACTGTGAAATTGGAGTGAAATGGAAAATGTTTACCCCTTTAATTGTATACTTGTACTAAAATACTGGAGAGAGTTAAAACAGCTTATAAAAGAGATAAAAACTAAATAGCAGTATTGTTTCTCTCTCTTTCCACTTTTGATTTCCCCTTACTTTTTTTTTTTCTGACTGGAGAAGAAGAGGGGAAGGAAGAAAGCAGAAGAGGAAATGTGAGGAGTTGAAAGATACGAAACTTGTTATGATCATAAAATTAAATTTTTGAAACCAGTAAGATATTTTATTTCTTTATGGAAAAGAAACACTTTTAACGGCTCTCACTTCTCAAAAAAGTCCTGCCAGGTCTCCAGCATCTTTCCAGAATTTGGATCCTGCTCTGGCTTTGTGTTATCACTTAGGAAACCTGTAGCTCTGTGGCCTTCTGGGTTGATTATTGCAGTGTATGTTGAAATTAAACCTCTGCCTATAGAGAGCAAAATGTTTACTTTGATTAGAAAATAAAACTTATTCAAAAAGGTCTTTGAGATTGTATCTACTGTTCCTGCACTGGCTTTCAGTTAAATGCCAGTTCAAAATCAGGGTCTCATTCCTCTTCAGAATTCTCTGATTTAGTGATTCAAATTACTTTCCTGCCTACCTGAGCCACCTGAGTGACCATAAAGTCCTGCAATAGTTACATTCAGCCACCGTGACGGGACTGTCAACTTCCAAGTGCCATACGTCTGCTCAGGACATAATTCTTCCAGCAACCATTCCACAAACATAGGACTTGGCACTAAAGAGATCAGATTGGCCATGAGCCCTAGTTGCTGCAAAACAAAACCTTAGAACCACTTGAGTAGAAAACTTTCCCTAAATAAGTCTATAGACTGTGTAGTTACAAGAATCACTGCAGATTGGGGATAGGAAGGGAATCAAAGGAAGACTTTTTATATTTTCTACAATAAGCAGTCACTTCAGATAAGGATTAAACATTTGAGGCTAATGTCATTTCTTCAAACATTTGAATTTACTGATTTCTCATTTATTTTGTTACTTACTACTGTGTTTTTCTCCATTCTTCCCAGTGTCTTGTTCAAATCTTCAGAAGTTATTCATTTTCTGCACATGTGCTGGCATACAGCAGCATTTCTATTTGCTGTAGTTCCACGGGTGTTTCACTCCTGAAGTTTTGACTAATTTTATTGGCTATATATTTTATCTTTTTGCATTAACATCACTATCTTGCCTTGGCTTGCACTTCTTGCCATATATTCCTGTCCTGGAATAACACCTTGTGTTAAAATTTATGCCAAAATTTCCATCTAGCTTCCATTTGGCTCTCTTTCTCGTATCTTTCCATGGTACAGGAATTGGAGTCTTTGTTCCTTTTATTATGGTGACTTGCAATACTTCATTCTTCTTGCCTATGCATCCATTCAGAAGATCTGCCCACCTGAGTTTTCATTTCACAGACTGCTTCTCAGCTGGCTGAGAAATATCTGTTCAATTTTGCAATAATTTTGATACATAAATTCTAATAATAATCTAAATTATATAAATACTTGATACTGAACAACATGCCAGGTATGTAGAAGATTTAATAGGGGATTGTTCACGTGATACCAATTTGTTCAAACTTCTGGAAATGTAGATAAGTAGAACAGTCATGGCTTAATATGAAAAACAAACACATACACAGTATTTACAAGTCTCATATTGCAAGATGTATCTGGAGGTAATATGTCCAGGAAGGAGATAAAAATTTGGTGTGGAAAGTCAGGAAAGGTTTCAGAAGTGGGAGGGAGGATAGACAGGAGGCAACAAGATGTAATACTAAGTGAACTAAAATTTTATTTACAGTTCTCTTTTTAAAATTCTCATCTTTGAGGGCCTGTTCTGAGTTATATGGGACTTGAACAGAAACTGCTAAAATGCAAGGTCTTTATGGAAACCATTTTGAATGGATATTTTTCTTCTCTGTTTACTGCTACTGCACTGAAAAATGGCTGCAGGTCTTATGGAACACATAGGGTCTGGAGACAGATATAAAACTGTTTATTACTCTTCTCTGAATTCAAAATAAATTTGTTTTGATGAACATATTTCATTTTTTGATGTTCATAACTATTTTTACCATTTTTGCTATGAAATACTGGTGTCAAATATTATGCTAAAATGATTACAGAAGCTGTAAAGTTTATTCTGTATTATGTGTGTTATGTTACAATGCTTTTTTTATGGCATATGTAACAGGTAGTTGTTCTCATAGGACTGTTTTTTGATGAGAAGTGGCAATTTGGGTGTAATATGTGGTAATAGTATGTAAATTATCTGAATATATAACACAAAACATAATTCTTGGCTGCAAGCAAGTCTGGTAAGAGTTTACCAATGGATTATAATGGGACCATTATGATACACTGCAAATGGAAGATGATAAATTATGTAATTAAGGGCCAGGAAATTCCAGATCACCATTGGTTCTGGATAATTGCACTTTGGCTAGGATTACTTCTTTTCCCTTAATCAATATAAAAATTCTGCAGCTCATCTCAATATTTCACATATATGAGAACTTATGAAAATCTGGAGGTGTAACAGATGGGGTAGCTTATTTATTTTAGTAAAGTACATTGATTGCTAGCAATAAAAGAGGAAGGCTTTGTCTTTTTCTTTTTACCCCAAATGATTGGTAGTGTTTTCTAGCATTGAGGATCCATATTTATTACAGATATCTTTTCTCCAAATGTTTCTTCTTACATCTCATTACTGAAGGTTTGGCAGCCTGTCTAAGATAAATGTAGCTGAAAATCAAAGAACAGACTACTGCAATATCTTACTGTGTGTCTGACTATTCCTATTTTGTATATGTTTCTTTCTTCCCCAGGGTTTGTATTTAAATTCAGATACAGCCATTACTCAAATGTGTTATGGAGTGCTAGCATCCAGTTTGCCCTCACAGCCTTTTCTAGAGACATCTACACCCGCCCTGTGTCCTGGTTTCGGCTGGGATAGAGTTAATTTTCTTCCTACTAGCTGGTACAGTGCTGTGTGTTGGATTTAGGATGAGAACAATGTTGATAACACGCTGATGTTTTAGTTGTTGCTAAGTAGTGCTTACACTAGTCAAGGACTTTTCAGCTTCTTATGCCCTGCCAGCGAGAAGCTGGGAGGGGGCACAGCCAGGACAGCTGACCCAAACTGGCCAAAAACTGGCTGGGCATCGGTTGGCGGGTGGTGAGCAATTGCATTGTGCATCACTTGCTTTGTATATTCTTTTATCATTATTATTGTTATTGTTATTATTATTTTTCCCTTCCTTTTCTGTCCTATTAAACTGTCTTTATCTCAACCCACCAATTTTACTTTTTTTTTCCTGATTCTCTCCCCCATCCCACTGAGGGGGGAGGGGAATAAGCGAACAGCTGTGTGGTGTTTAGCTGCCTGCCAGGTTAAACCACAGCACCCTGCCTGTGCTGAAAATTGATCAAGCCCTGTAGCTTTGGCCTCAGTAAGGTTTACTGGAATATAGCACAATGTCTTCAGAAAGGATGTGTTGGCATCCAGTAACCTTGGAGCACAGGTGGAATGATGCAGGCATCATGAATCTAGTATTGCAAATGAGTACATGCAGACTTTCCCCGGGGATTTTGGTAGTGTCTGCTTGCTGGCCAGATTCAGAGGTGTGATTGCTCTTCAAGCTCAACATTAATTGAGCAGCTATGTTAAATGTCCAAAAAATAAGCTCATCTTGGAGATGGACACCACAACTGGTGTGGTGGTGGTTAAATGACTTTCAAAGATCTTATGATAATGCAGTATGGTCTTTTGACAACTAAGAAACCATTAGACTTGTAAAATCTCTGGAAAGAAAGAGATAACAGTAGCCAAGTGGTAATGTCTGGAATTACAGAGATGCAAAAGTGATGTAGAAAGTGTCTTACACAGCTTTCTCAATTCACTTATAGTGTGATGGTGGTATGCTTGACTGCAGAGCTGAAACAGCTCTAGAGCTGAAGTGAGGGTCTTTGTGAGAAATGTTTGGCCTTGCTGCTGCTCCTTTTTAGCTTTTGCGGCAATGCAAAGGAGTACCTCCAAATGCAGGTATTACAGAGGCAGTGCAGGGGTGGAGAAAAAGACTCATCTCCATATCTTTCCTGTAATTCCTTTGAGAGAACACTTAGGTGTTATACAAGTGGATTTATCAGCTTGTGAAGATTGTTTTTGTCTCCTGATATGTGCATCTCTGCAGTGACGTTTTGTTCTGATAATAACAGCTGATGTAATCTAAAAATGAACAGTACTAGGAAGTGAAATGTCCGTTAGGATAATAATTCTTCTAGTTCCTTTCCTACTCTACTTCATAATGGTGTACACAAGACAATTCACCAATTTGTGAATTTATAAAACTTAAAAGGTAAGGGCTTCCTCAGTTTACCTAAAAGATGGAATTTCCTTACCAAAAAGATAAAAAGCCTTGAGAAAGCCTAGTCTGCCAACTACATTTTAAAGCAGAATTGAAAGTTATATAGTGATGCTGGTGACCAGTAAAAATAGCATGAACCCCCCTAACCTCTTGTTTATTTATCTATTTACAATATTTTAAAAAAAAAATTAAATTGAAGACAGAATGACACACACCAGAAAAGAATAACACTTATTATAACTTGGAAAAGAATAACAGTTATTGTGTCTAGTCATAGCCCAACAATATCTTCTTTCACATGAAAAAACAAGATGGAAGGTCTACACTGAGTATTCAGAAGTCTGGTGTTCTTTTTCTTGTATTAGCAGAAGACTTTGTATTTTTAATTGTATTAGTGTGCAATATTGCTTTTTGTGGATCAGATTACCTCCTAAGAATGCAGTGGCAAATGACAGGTATATTAATGTGACTTCTAAAGCTTAACTGATTATAGCATTATTACAATGTTAATAAAAGGATAGATAATATATACAGGCTTTCTGACTCGGTAATAGTAATTCTGATTTGCAAGAAACCTATCCCCCTGCTTCAAGCTCCATGTTCTGACGCTATTGCCTTAGGTCTTACTCCAGACTAATGCTTTCAATAGGAGTAGAAATGAATCCTTAAAGATTAACTCTGTTACTAGAGTGACCGTTTCAAAATAAATCATGAGCTCTTAAGTTTCTAAAGTCTCACAGATTTATTTCTCTACTTTGTACTTTCTACAAGTAAGGAAATGTGTTTGGCTGGAGCTTTTTGTCTTTTTTTTTCTGTGTCAGTTTTGCAATCTCAGCTTGGAATTTTGCAGTTAACTGTGATCTTTCTTGTTCCTTCATCATTGCCACCACTGCAGGTCCAACAGGGCAGTATCTAACTCCAGTATTCAAAAGCCAGGGCACGTGAACTGTCGTTAAATTCTCTCTTCAATTACTGCCTTCATAACTGTGTTGACTCTAAATTTCTGTAATTTAAGTAAAAAGCAGGCAAAGCTTATTTTAGTTAGCCAGTTAAGCAGATATTACTACAAAAACATCTGAAGAACTGATATTTTTCATTTTTTTCCCCCAAGTTTATCTGGTCTCCTAAGTTTTCTTGAAGAGATTGAAAAGCAGGCTGCTAGCCAAATGTTCCTGCAAAGTAATTAAGTTTTTGACATAACTTTGACATAAGATTCATCAGAGGTATACATATTACTTAAGTTCTTTACAGAAGTAGTTGTTGCAGATACTAAGAAGCTATATTCCACAGACTAAAGCTTAACTTTCCCAGCAGTTCATTACTCGATTTCCAGCCAACCAAAATATATATTAAGAAAATATATATTGAATTTATACAATAGATCTTTTACCTAGTGTTATATTTAAAACTTTGTCAAAAGATCCCAGTCCTTTGCCTAAAAATGTCACAGGGAGATTTGTCCTTGGTTTATTAAAGACAGATTCATGAAATGCAGAAGAATGCAAGCAACTGTCCTATGTTTTTACAACTAAGTAGTACTTAATTATGAATATAACACTTTAGATCATGCATTTTTCTGTTTAATGTAGATAGAATAACAACAAAAGTACTTTGCAAAAATGCTGTAGTTCCAAGGGGGAGCTCATATGTTTTGAAATGACAGAACTAATGTTTCCCTTGCTCGTTGCAAAAAATGTCATGAGTGTCTGCTTTAAGCACTTTTCTTATTCTGACCATAATCTCTGTATATGAGTTTCACTATTTCCTGTGAAGACCCGTTCCTGTGCTACCTAAATGCCTGCCCTCTTTCACGTACTGTTTTTGTGAGGTTGCTTTCCTTTCATGAACAAGTAATGATACAAATTTCTGTGGTATTTACTTTGTGCCTTTTTGTGGTTTGTATGAACTTTCTTTAGTACAAGATATTAAAGTTCCCATAGACTGCAGCAGAATATCTTTAATATAACCCCCAAAGTTTTTAATTGGTGAACATCTGTATGGATTTCATCTGCTGTTGTTGGGAATGACTACAATAAAGTTTGTAACAAGTTCTATATAGCTATATAACTGATTGTGTGCATGACTGCTCATTCAGATCTGTGCTTTAAACTGTGCTGTGGTATGACACCAAATGCTCAGAAATCAGAAAGGTTATTAATAATAAAATAATTTTCATTGCCATTGTTTATAAGCAATTTCTTGCATTGAGAGACACGCAGAAAGATTTGTGTATTTTTTTTGTGTAAGCTTACAAGTTCTTAAAAAATTTCTGCCAAAAGTTAGGAAGTAGACACAGTTAACAGCCTGAAATGTAAATCAGATCAACTTTGAGGGTTATAATATATCTTAAATAGAAATGCTTCAAAAAGTGTAGAAGGGCAGAAGAAATTGTTTAATAAAATGCAAAGCCCTTCAGTTCAGTATCTGAAAATTATATTGATCTCATTTTAAATGTTTATAAGTATTCAAGTCCACTTTAAAAAGTCTATTACAGGGTCCATTTTTTATTTGATAAAAATATGAAAAATCCTTATTTTCTTTTTTCTAAGACCCTTCCACACAAAACTCAATTCAAAGTTTACATAAAACTATACTGAAGATATAAAATGCATTTGAAGGAAGCAACGTCTTGTCTCTGGAAAAATCTATTTTTCTGGAGTGTTTTTACTTAATTAACTGAGGTACAATTTTGTTATCTTTTATTTGCTTGTTTGTTTTTCTGTTTTCTGTTATTGTTGATAACTATTTTGGGAGAAAAAAATATTCACAAAAAGTATGTTCTTTTACTGGAAATTCTAATTGAAAATATTGAATCCATATGGGAAATGTCTATAACTGTATTTCAAATTTATTAACATATTACAGTTGCGCCTAATACATCAAATCCTTATACTATTCCAGAATTTAAATTAATTTATCTCTTCCCCTTTTTCTTGAAGTGCAAGTGTAAGCAAAGCACCCTCTCTGAAATAAGCACAGTTCTCGGACACAGTGTATATAGATATATATAGATAGGTCTATTACAGTGTATAGATCGATATGAACACAGTGCTGTTCTGAAGAGCTTACAGTCTGAACAGAGAAGACAGGATGGGAGAATAAAAGGACACTTATTATCTCGCATTTATAGTTACCAAACTGATGCAAAGAGAATTGCCACAAGAAATTGCTGGTAGGAAGCCCGGAGGAAAGCTTGATCTCCTGGATACCACCGTGCTTAACTACCTTCCTTTCAACTGGTACATTAATTCAGTCTGTGAGTCAATGCAGCCACAGAACTATTTCAAAATATGCAGTAATGTCTGCTGATCTGCATGATTATGTATATTCATCACTATTACCAGATTATTCTGCCTGAAAGGCAGAGCCCAATTAGGAATGATTTATTACAAATGAAAGTGCTACCTATGGATTTTTGTTGTTTTAAATGAATGAACAAAAATACAATTTTTAGCTCTGAATAGTACCCACAAAATCTACATTTGCTGGACAAGGACAGCACTTCTCCACAGTGGTTAAGAAGTCTTCTAACAGGAACATGAGAATGATAATCTTACCTACCATAAAGTTGATTATGTACGTGGGCAAAATACCCACCAAATTCACCAATGAAGCTCACGTGAAGCGCTGTGTATTAATTATTATGCACTGCAGTACTGTGCTTGCATTGATGGATTAGAAGTGAACACTTTTCCCTAATAAATTTCAGCAAATCTTTGATTTGATGCAGCTTGTTTTAAAAGGCAGTGCTTTTGGCACTGGGGGGTGTGGGGGGAAATAGGTCACAGCTCATCTAAATTCCAAAATGCAGTTAACTGCTATTTCAAAGCCTGTAGCAACAACTTCAGAGATGAAACATTAAAAGGACAGTGAGTTTAACATTATGCAAGTATGAGAAGACAGGCACAAACAATTAGATTGAAAATATATTTAATTCTGGTAGTAGTTAAAAATTATTCCCTCAATTATGTCCCACTTTTCCTTTAAATGTTGCTGCAGACAAATGTGAAAAAAGAGAGTCTACAGCTCAATTAGAAGAGAGAAAAATTCAATTTTCATGCAGTCTGAGGTGGGAAATACTAACTTAAAGTTCTGTCAGATGCACTAGTGTGGATTTAGCTGAAGCAGTTTCCTTGCCCTTTTGCCAGAAATCAACACCATCTCAGTAGCTACAGCAGAACAGGGTGCTTGTCAGCTGCTGCACTTTGACATATTAATAAAAAGTTCCTTCATTAGAAGTTGGAGACTCACAACCAGACTGTGAACCAAAGCAACTGTAAGAACATGCACTCTGTTCTCTGCTGTCTCTACAGGGCAACAACCTTTGGCAGAAAGATTGTTCAGATAGGTTAGGGCAGTAATGTCTTAAAGCACTTTACAGGAGAAAAATCTATCAGAGATTGTCAAGTTATAAATATTCCTTTCTCACTTGTGGATTCAGCTGCAGCTTTCCCAGGCTCAGATTTATCTAAATTGCCATCTAATCTTTGCCTATATCAAAAAGGTGTATGCTTTGTTGTGTAAAAATTCGCTTGATCTTTCTAAATCCTATGATGTGATTCAGTAACTTGAATTCATTTGATCACAGTACATGTACCCTTTTTTCCCCATTTTACTTTCCAGGAAATGAAACCAACAAAATTAACTTGGACTTAGAGGCATGTGCCTTTGACTACGCTGATTCAACTTTGGTTCCTCCCGCACACTCTGACCCCCAAATGTTCTTCATATGATGAAGATTAGTCTTAGTGCCAATTTTAACAATGTTTCGTGACATTTAGAGAAAAGATTTGGGGGACACATCTGAAGCTTATACAGATCCATTGGATATATAAGAATATTTGCAGCTGCCTTTCACATCCTTGCCATTTTCAAGTCCAGTGCTGCAAATTTAGGCGATGTTTCTGCATTTCACGTTGGCAGACTGTCCTCTTTTCTACCTTCCAAACAGCATATTTTTATTTTTTAGTTCAGCCAGCAATTCCTTATTCAACCAGTTTGGCCACCTGCCACGCCTATTCAGCTTCTTGCACATTGGAATGGACTATTAGAGAGGGCTTTGTGAAGGTTGTCCTCCTAGAAGATCAACTAGCTGTCCTGGACCCTTTTCTCCTGCCCAGCAGCACCCCATGGCTTCGTGCCTATCAGTTCCCTGATGACGCCAAAGTCTGCTGTGCTGAAGCCTCCTGCCTCCCTTCCCTAAGGATATTAAATCTCTACTGTGTCACAGACACTTCAGCAAAGGCGTTCATCAGCTATTACACATCTGACAAGTTCATCCTTGATTGTGAGTAGCAGATCCAGCAAAGCACCTTCCAGATTGTTGTGTCCAGCCTGCATCAAAAATTGGCCCCAGAAATTTCCTGGATATGATGGATGCATTATGTAACATATAAAAGAAGTATTACAGCAGTTGAAGTCAGCAGGCAACTTTTTGTGCTGTCTGGTTCCTGGCTGCAGTTGTCTCACACTGTTCACCCTGAACACTAGGTCCACTGCCCTTTCTTTCACCCTGTCCTGTGCTCCCCACATACTCTAGATTTATTGATGATTTTTCTAAAAACGTGCAGATAGTTCCTGGGAATTTACTTAGCACCTATCTGCTTCATCTTTGATCCAATAATAGAGAAGTTTTAATCTGAGAGTTTAGGCAAAAGAATTATTACTAACAATAATCCAAGGAGTTCTCTTTTATTACTAACAATTTGAATAATCCCTTCTTGGTCTATCGAGTGATATTTTCACTTACAGGGAACAACTTTTTGACAACCTCACCTGTCACTTCAAACAAAGAACATAATGGTCGATAAGAAGGGGAATTTCCTTAATTCATCACTGGTTCACAGTCCACTGAAGGAAAAAACAACATTTTCTGTATTTTTTCCAGATTTCATAAATGTCTTTCCTTGCGAGTACTTTTAAACATTCAGGTTTCATTTTTGGAAAGCTGTCTACTAATCTGTTACTAGAAATATCTGGGCATTTTTATATATATTTTAAAGTGCTATACAGGGAAACCAATTATGTTTAGCATTATTTATGTTACGGATAGGGAATCTGAGGCACAGGAAGGGGTTCTGCTTTTGAGTATAGAAGATCTTGCTATATTAACTTTACAAAGCATAGTGCTTATTCTTATTTTGAAATTTTTCTAGCTGTGATTTAATTTTTTTAGAAGCCAATTCTGAAACATTGTGTGTTCTGTAAGGTAGTGCCAGGTGCTCTACAGAGTTGCAAAAGCTATAGTTTAAGTTCCAACCTAATAACTCTTTTCTGCTCACCAGGACAGTATATGTGTCACAGAACTTTCTGTCCTTTCTTAGCCTTTTCTGATCCATCATCAACAAGGCTGTTTACATTTTCTTCCATGTTATCACCTCTTTATTCCCACTATCTATTCTAATTCAATGTATGTTTTAGATTTCTTTTCAATTCTAATTAAGTAGTTAACATATCTCTGAGGTCACACTTTGTTACACAGGATCTGTTTATTTTGGTTAGGCTTGCCTTGAAGACTCTTTTCACATTGTCTTTTCAACATACAAATTAAGCGATTGAAGGGACATTACCAGAGTGTAGGGACCTTTGAGACATTTGTTCACCGTATCTTAGGCATGTTCATTAATTAACTTTCCTTATGTACAAAAAAATCACAAACTGGAGAACACAATCAGAATGTTTTGTGGTCACAGACTCCTAACAGGTCTGTCTAAACCTTGTGATTTTGACGAGCCTAGATCTAGAATACTTTAAATATCCTCAATTGACTTTGCAGTATCTAAAGCCTAAAACCTCTGTGATCTTCAGTTTCTCATACTTAACCTCAATACTGAATGTGGACAACTGAAGTAATTATGTAGTATATTAAGATCAACAAAACAACGTAAACAAAAACAAATTTTCTCTTTTGAGAATGTAAGTGATCTCTGACTTGTACAATTGCAGGTTGTTATAAACTCAAGTTTAACGATGGTAAATACCCCAAAGATCTACTGAATGCTGTATTAATAATTTTATGTTACCACTGATTATACTGTTTATTAAAATTCACCAATGCACTGTGTTATAATCCCATTTGTCCTATATACAATAATGGCATGTGGCTTAAGTCAGCTGACAGTGAAATAATGTTAGTAATTTAAGGAAAGTAACTGGCAGAGATAGCATGTGCTTATCTGATTTAGGGAGAGTCTCTGGCTAGAGTTTAAGGTATTGGTTTTATGTTACAAAGTTCTAAAACATCTATGATAATATTTCTAGTTGTGATCATTAAAATCAGATGGTAAGGGATTACTAGTAGGATACTTTCCAGAATTAAGAACTTGCAATGGTTCTGTGAATCAAAAAGGGCCTGACTGTTTTATTGTCCTCCTGCATGGAATAGAAAGAATTTTTTTTTTTTTTTTTTTTTTTGTAAGCTATGAAAGAGACTAGAGGTTTTCTATGTTGGATAAACTGGGGACTGAAGAGCAGTTTAGATGACTCTGCTTTGGCAGAACAAATTGATTTGTATTTGCTTTTACTGCTTTGCACCTGGAAAAATGATAAATTAAGATATTGTACTGGAAAACCACGAGATGACTTAATTGTTATTTCTAAATGTTATGATATGCCTAAGAACCTGGAGAGAGGCCAGAGACTGCAATTTTATTTAAGCTGTACAGCATACATGGTACAAAAACCCCCAGCAATGTCAAAAATTTAGAAGTTCACAGAGCCTTTGCTATATTTGCTTTTTTTAAGGGAATTTCAGATTGCAGATGTTCTGGAAAAATGAATAAAACCAGTGACTTAGATTGGTTAATACATCAATTAGTTGCCTTCACCTCAATCCACTGAAGAAGGAGACAATACCATGATTTCTTCACAGCTGACTTTGATAATGTGTGATTATTTCATCAGCTTGAAGCACTGGTACATTATGAACCACTTGAATCATAAGTGACACTTTATGTTTATCATTTCATTGCTGAAAAGTGACTAGACAATGTGTGATCTGCCAAGCTTGCATACGTCATACAGCTCCATGCATAATGCAATTAGGTGGAGAGTCAGGAAAATCTATAAAACGTGACTTGGTTGTTCTGTTTGAATTTGCAGAATAATTCTACCCTAGTATCTAAGGTTTGGGGCTTTTCTTTAAGCATCTCTAAGCACATGGTTTTGAAGAAAAGTTGTAAAAGACTGAGCCAGAGGTAAATCAAAAAGTGGTGTATTCCCTTTCGTGAAAGCAGCTGTGAGCAAAGCCATGAACTATATGAATTTGTTCTTCTGTTCTTGTCATGGGATTTCCCTGAAAAGTGATCATAAAAACATCTTAACTACTAACATAGGCAACATCTCCCCATGTAGTCCAGTACACACCAGTACCAGGAGAAGGTACCAGGCTTTACACTGGCCTGGCGGTGCCGGGTCTCAGCACTTGCCTTCGCTTGCCTTGGCCTTGGCTGGTTGTGGCTTGGTTTAACACAATGCAGTGGTCAGCAGCTGTTGCCTGACCTGTTTTAGCCTGAGCCCTGGGAATACCTAGATTAAGGCATCTGTCTCATTCAAAAGATGGGAAAGGAGAATTCCCTCTCTGCACTAAAAGATTAGCTGTCTTCTGACAGCTTCTGACATAAACATTTCCATACGTTTTAATTGGTGCTGATTAGTTATTTTAAAGTACATTAACTGTTATCTCTAAATTGATCTCTTGAAGGAATGCATAAAAGGGCATCAGTATTTACATTCATGTATGTCTAATCTCTATTTGACATTTGCTAATGCTTTATAAAATACTTATCTCTGAATTCTGAGTAAGTTGTAATTATTCTAAAAATGCAAAAATCATATTTAAAATCTACAGATGAAAACAGAGGGGATTTAGGGTTTTTAAAATAAATTACACTTGGTCTTATTTGGAAAGGTACTGCAGTTTCTATAGCATCCAAACCAGGAAGATAATTATGTACATTAGTTGTGTCTAGGTTATTTTTGAATCTACAACAAGCAAGTGCTTAGGGCAAGTCTGGATTGAGACCTTTTTATGTCAAGTTTGATATGACTATGCTCTCAAACCATATAAATCATCATACCTCCACAGATTACAGTGTTTTAGATTACCATGTATGTGCATGTCTTGCTTTGCTTGTAACATAATGCCATATGTTTGCTGATAATAGTACGTTATCACTGTAGGAATGCCTGAGAAATTCAAAGGGAATATGTGTTTTATCCTGTTACTGATACCATATCCTAGTACTGCATCATATATTGTCCTCTGTGACTGTGTGGTCCAATTTCTTGCCCCAAAATTTGGGCAGCTATCTACCATGAGAGAGTGATTTTTTTAGGAAATGCAGTCTTCTTGCATTATCAGAACTTTTGCAACAATTCACTTGGATGAAACGACCGAAGAATGAGGCCTTCTCTCTCAGCTTTTTCATTTCAAGCAGTTGACTGGGAAGATTGATGGGAACTTGTTATCTGAGAATCAGTGGAAGAGAAAGAGGCTTCTGAAGAGTGGTCCAAAGCTCTGCCATAGATCTCATCAGTGAGAAATAGAGATTACAGTGCTCTTTAGTCTTCTCTGTTGTGGTATATGTTGTTCAAACACACATAATCTCTGTCCCAATGAAGTAAACAGAATACCAACAGCCTGATTTCCTGTTTCTAATCATTGCAATTTGTTCAGTATAATTCTTGCTGAGTGAGGTCACAAAATATCAACTGATTTTTAAATTATTATTTTGACTCTCCTATTAGGTTTGGTAGTTATATTTGCATCTTTATTCCTCTTGCCATTTTTCTCTTGTCTGAAGTGCTAATTTGAATAAAAAGAGAGAGTCTATGGCCTTGATGGTTGTTATTTGGTGTAATTTAGAAGAGAGAATCTAGGGAAGTCTTTGACACAAAATCAGGAAATTAGCAAAGCACAATAGTGGAGACCAACAGACCAGTCATGTCAATCAGGTTTAAAATGTGGGGACAAGTACAAGGAGGAAAGAAAATCAATTAATCTACATTTTAAAAAAAAAGATCAAAAGACAGTGTTGACTAACTTCAAAATCGATGGATCCAAAAAAGCTCTGAAGTATTCTGTGATATGCAACAGGCAAGCTATGTCTTAAGAGCCAAGTTTAACAAAAGTTATACATTAACTTTTTCAAAATCAGGTACACATGAAGCAGACTAACAGAATGATGCCTCTTCTTTCAAAGTCTGTGGGTGTTTTTATTTTAGATTTGTGTTTCTTTTGGAATCAAGTATATCTATATTTTCCACGTAATGAAGATGAAAATTACATTAAGCAATTACATAATTTTCTCCCCAACAAAACATCAGATACTACCCTGGTATCTGTCTGATAACTGCATCAGTTTTGGCTCTCTCTTTTCGTAACTGCTAGTCAACTTTTGTGGGATGCTCATTCATATACCTCCTTATCCTTATCACCATGCAGTATCCTTCTTGAATTAGATTTATACCTTGTAATTTAATATTGAGCCAGACTGTCTTGCCACCAATACCTATCCATTGTTCTGCCTTAACCAAAGAACTCAGCAATAGATGTCTTTTAATTTCTACAAATGTTCTTACAAAGCAGTCTGTGTGCTACTGTCCTGCTGAAAGACAACTTGATCCATCCTATTCTTTGTATCTTCTGATACAAATCCACAAATAAAAACTACTATCAAATAGTAGTTTGGAATGTTTTAGCAACTGGCTTTTCTTGGCCTTCCTCAGTTTCTCATATGTCATATCTTGCTTGAGTGATTGCTTGAAAAAGAATACGTCTTTTTTATAGTACTATATAATTTTTTCACATACCCATAAAACCACCATTGCTTTTGGCCCTGCTGTCCCATATAACATATTCACTGTCTTCGTTCTGTATTTTGCTTTAACTTCTTTGAAAGACAAATCTGACATTTTTTTTCTATTTTCATTTCATGGATTCAACCAAATTCTGGTTTCACAAACTTTTTTTTTTTAAATTCTATTATAACTCCATTTACTTCAACACAATTTCCTCTAACTTATCCATGTGGAAGAATACAACTCTTACTTATACTTATCACTGTGCTCAGAACTCTAGAGTTTATTTTCCCATTTCATTTCATCATTTTATCATTTCAGATGTATTTTATTCCCCAGTGTTCAATTACTCTCTTCATATGCATGTATTAGTTTACAAAGATTCTGATTCCATTACTCTCTTCATATGCATGTATTATTTTACAAAGATTCTGCTATAACTTCTCTAGTTATGTGATTTCTCTGGCTTAAGACTTTTTCCACCACTTCTTCTATGTCTCAGTTAATCAGTATTAAAAGCCCTACAATCAGAAATAATAGATCTTTTAAAAAATCACATTTTTTTTGCAGGACTGAAAAGTATGTGATTAGTTTTGTATCTTCAGTTTTTGGCATTGAAATCTCTTTAGACTTACTGAGTTTCCTTGTAGCTAGGATAGCTTTAAACTAACCTGTGTGCTTCCTTAGGTGACCGGTCAGGAAATGTTATCTTAACCCGGCAAATACTAACAACTCAGACATACCTTTATGACCTCCAACTGACTACTTCAATTGTATTTTAACTACCCATGCAACCTGCTGGCACAAAATGCCACAACCTGTTTTCTTAATAAAAACCAAGTTGCCAAAGTTACCACAATGCTCTTTTTTTCTGCTGATCAATTCCCTGATTGATCTTTTCCTGATCAATCCTCGTCCTAATATTTAAAGCATTCTGAGGAACTAGTTCAAACTTTCTGTCCTAAGCATAACTAAGATTTTCTATGACATCTCAATACCCAAAATGTTAGTCAATAACAGAAACATTTTCACAGGAGCTGAAAGAAGAGATTTGTTATTTTATGACTCTGACATGCATGTTTATCAATACATTACATAGGAACATAAGAATAGGAACCCACCACCCTTTGAAACTAATGATTTGGTCCTTAGAAGAAAGAAAAGAGAAGCTTGCAGCCTTGTTGGTATTATCTTCCAAAGAGGTATTCATAAGAGAAGCTTTTAAAAAATACTTCGTTTTATGGTTGATTGCATCAGCAGTATGGCAAAACCAGTGATAACCGATGAATACATCTACTTCAAGATCATGAAGTAAACTTTCTTTGCCCTGTAATTTTTGGGAGAAAGGTGTCTTACATTTTTTAAGGGTTTTTTATATGTCCTAGTGTTTTTACTGACTAGAAGCTGTGAAAATGGATAGAGCTATCCTACATGAAGGACATAACTTTACTAAGTAATTCTGTGGGAATAACATTAACTTCTTAACAAATCTAGAACAATTACTTTTTAAGATATATTAAAAAAAGTAAAACATTCAGAAAAGGACTAAGCAGTGGTTTTGGTTGATAACAATCTGTAGCACTGTGTAGGTTGTTCTCAGTGTGCCTGGCAGCATTGTAGTTTCCAACGCTGGCAGTGTTAGAAAGAAGGTTAAACTGTATTAAAAGTGCAACCTGTTCCTGGATGCTGGGTTTGAAATTTGCTTTAAAAGACCAGGATCTATATAGGAAGAGAAAGAGATACTTTAAACTCCTACACGTGAGCACTGTTTCTAAGCTCCCTTTGAGAAAACTCTGGAAGCTGTTGGTCTGAATGCCGAGGGGACTTTAGAGATTTCTGTTGGCAATGCTGTTGCAGTTTACCAGTTCATCTCGTGTAAGTTTACACAGTGTAACGATGCGACAGCTGCTGTCAGCAGATTAGTGCAATCGCTTTCGCTTGTGTTTGTTTCTATCCATAGCATGAGATTATAGAAATTTGCCAAATGTCTTCATATTATGAACTAATGACTTAAAATTGTTCTCACACTTGTCAGCACATATTTCCAAAAACTTTTTAATCTTAACTAATGAGAATTCTTTGCTGAAGATTTTACAAATTATGATAAGGTGACCTCAGATATAAATATATATAGGAATGTATACTAAAAAATGTATAAGGAAAAAATTATCTTTTAGGGATGAATAGCACTAGTCATTAATAAACTTTATTTAAACTTTATTATATGTATACTATATATTACCATTCTAGATATTATATATGCTCTCTCTATATTGTAATTAGATATATATTTAAACTATATGTGACTAAGCTACACAGTCTCAAAGTCTATTAGAATCCTTAAAGCAGCCGTTGTGAGAAGTTACACCTTTTTATTCAGCAGGCGTTCTCCCTCTGGGGGAATTTCTGCACTCTATCTCTAAGTGTAAATGAACTTGATAGGACGAGAGGAAATGGCCTCAAGTTGCGCCAGGGGAGGTTTAGATTGGATGTAAGAAAAATTTCTTTACTGAAAGAGTGGTTAAGCATTGGAACAGG
>NW_008795127.1:2900067-2913995 GCF_000699145.1 Aptenodytes forsteri | reverse complement strand
TGTCTTTACTGAAAGAGTGGTGAAACATTGGAACAGGCTGCCCAGGGAAGTGGTGGAGTCCCCATCCCTGGAGGTATTTAAAAGACGAGTAGATGAGGCGCTTAGGGACATGGTTTAGTGGGCATGGTGGTGTTGGGTCGACGGTTGGACTCGATGATCTTAGAGGTCTTTTCCAACCTCAATGATTCTATGATTCTATAACTCTGTGTTAGACAGATTCACTGGGTTTGAGGGGAAGTATCTCTCTCAGGCTATTAGTAAGAAAAATATATGACAGTAATTGTTTCCATATGGGAATGCCATGACCCCAGCAGTCAGCTGTGCTTATCCATACCGAATAACTACTAAGGAAGCTCTATAGAGAGATTCACAGGTAATGTTTTTCTTTTTTATTTTCTCCTATGACGTTCTCACACCATCCCTATATACTTTACAGGGTAGAAAACAAAAAACACACGTGCCTCTGTCTTCTGGTCTGCCAAGCTTGTGAACCATTTTATGTAATAAATTAACTAATAGCTGCAGCAAAGACTAAAAAATTTCTAAGTCACAAGAAATGTTTGGCAGAGTTTTTAATGAATCATCACAACTGCTCAGTTTTGGGGAATATTTTTTTTTGTACAAAACTAGATGCAGCTTTTCCATATTCTGCCAAAGATCAGTGGACTTGTATGTTTGTTTTGAAATCAGTTTAAATCAGTGAGTGATTTGCTCTCACAGGATCAAAGTTTGGCCCACAGTACTATGCATTTTCTGTCTGAAAAGACAAGCATTCTGAGCATGTATTTGATACATTTTTTTTCTTAATTTTAATAAGGTGAGGCAGTTCTATAAAGAGAACTGAGGATTCTGGGCAGCACTTTTAAACATTGCTATGAGCAGTCCAACTGAAGCACAACCTTTTCAGTGAGAGGGGTAAGGTCCTACATTCTTGTAATAATTTTGCATCCGTGTTTTCCAGCAGCAGTTCAGATGAAAAATAGTCCAACATTTTGAGTGCATAACTGTGGTGGGAAAAATATTTACTGTGTCTGGCCAGTTCATTTTGCCATACTCTTAGATCACTAGGTGTAAAATGGTGCTATTATCAATTATTAAAAATTATTATTAATGTTATTATCACAAGAATAATAAAGTCACCAAGCTGTTCAGATGCTAAAGGGGACTAAGTAAGTGTCTTAACTAGATGTAGCATAAAAGCTTCCTGTAGGATTATTCCGATAACATGAGTGTGGTTCCATTACTGTGTCACCCTCTCAAGCGTTTTGGCTTTTTAATTGATCTATTTTGCTTTCAAAGATTGGTATACACACCTATAATTGTTCTCATTTATTGATGTACCCACTGAAATGGGAACCTTTAGTCCCAAACTGTCACTGTAACATTAAAAATTTTTTTTTTGGCTCACCAATAAAGCCTCTGGAACCAATTTACCTCAGGAACTCATCAGTGATGAGGGTATCATGTTGCTGTGGTAGTGAGTGTTTAAAATATCACTGTGTAGGTGGTATGTAGCCATATTACTTTTTACAACCCAAGCCCTTCTGGTTAAACAAAACATAGAGTAAAAGTAAATCAGAAGTAATTTTCTGTTTACAAGTTCAGATTTCACTTTTAAAAAATCATATATTTAAAATCAATATAAACTGTATTAACCTACTCTCATACAATTTTGTTTACATACTTTGTTTGATAATTAATCTACAATTGGTTTAAAGATTTTTTGCTCAGCAGAACAAAGTCAGGATGTAAGATGCTGCAGCAAAACTGAACGGTTCTATTCTCATTTTTATATCTTTCAGTGTGTAGACTCCAAGTACTGCCAAGGGCAAAGCTCCTGATAGGTTGTAAAAAGATTATATGGCTCTTGGAAAGCATGTTTTTAGATATTTATATCTATATCTCTGTGTGTGTCTGTGCCTGTTTAAGTATAAACGTATTTAAAGCGCAGTACTCCTCTACATCCCTCTCCCCTCCAACGGAATGATCTGTTGCTATGAACACTGTTGCAGTGAGTCAACATCTATTTAAAGCTAGTAGGTTTGCAACATGCAGTCAATCACTGGATTTCATTGGTTGAATATTCCCAAGCATTTTCTAATTAGTAGAGTATTCCTCTCCACTTAAAATGCCACATAATTTTTCCAGGCACATACCACTAATTTAGATAATTCTCTCTCTCTCTCGTTCTCTCTCTTTTTTAAAAGAATAATTTCCTCCTCTAATGTCAGGGATGTTGTTATAAAAAGAGCCTGTATGAATATATGAGTATGTGGAGTATAGGTACAGAATTGTATTTTCAAGACACACACACTACCAACGACACAAAGTGCAGGTCAGCTACGAAAACTTTATCCTATGCTCAGAGAAATGAGCTTGGAAGAGACATGATGCGATTAAAACTATGAAATTCTCTTCCAAGCAGCCCCATCAATTAGCATTTAAGGACATTTGAGATTGTTTAACTGACACTCCAGTGATATACCAGAGGAAATTTAATGTTCTTTTCTTTAAATAAAGTGCTGGCAAGTATAGACAAGGAAACGGTGTTCTTACAGAGGCCTATAGATCTTTTCTCTCAATCACCATGGATCTCTTTTATCAGCCTGTTGCACACTTAAACACTCACCTTACATAGACAGATGAAGAAAGGAATGCCTGCCAACATTTTCTCAGACTCAACTGGAGGAGAGGAGGTCCCCAGAAAATTTCTTCTGAATTCAGATGTAGAATGAGGCACCATCAAACAGATGGAAGTACAGAGTGGTGAAGTGGCTCCTTTTAGGACATATGAGCTATATTTAGCGTACACAATCCAGGAGCACATCTTAGTCCCTAGGCCCATGCAAGTGATCTGGGCATATGTTAATCCCATATCAGAATGAGATCAGATGCACAAAAGCCCCCGTCCATACATTCCTTTCCCTGGCAAGAAAAGCACTCCACATGGACTCTAAGAGAACCACAGCACACTGCAGCCAAATCTTGAAGACCAGGACCTGCCTTGTGCTGTGAATCTCTTGCATAGCCAGAGAATCTCTTGAAGAGATCATCTCATAAAGATTCCTAACCTCTTTGTTCTAATCGTCAACATGTAAGCCTTCATTTACAAAAGTGGTTCTAGGTTTTAGATCGCTCATTTATGTCCAGCTTTGAAAATACAGTAATCTACTTTCAAAAAAATCTACTTCCCTTTAATGTGTCTTAAGTTGCTACTGCAACATCAATAAAATGAGAATATGGTCTCATTTAAAAATGTAGACCACAGCCCTTGCCTCTCTGTTTTTAAATCATCCTCGAATCTTTCTTTTTCTTATCCCAAACTTTTGTTTTCCATTTTGCTAATTTGTGTTTTCCATTTAAGTCTTCCACTACAATTGCAAAAGAAAAACAAAAGACAGACTACTGAATTTTTTATTAGTAATCCTAGGTTAATTTTGGAAAAGACAATGTAAGTTTTGCCACACATCACACATTATTGTAGGGAGTATCAATAACAGTTTTCCATGCCATCCAAACATGTATCAATAAGCATTATTAATAAAAAAAATCATTGTAATTTATACATCATAAGCCTGAGCTGTGATTTGCAGACCAAATAGAAAGGCACCTGCCCAAAGGCATGGCCTTTTGCAGTCACATCACCATTACAATTAGTTTCATAAAACACAATCTATGAAAATCATGTCATAAATCTGTTTTGTAAGAAACTGTACTCAAATCAGGAAATATGTATTTCATATTCATATCTCATTAATAGGAGACCCACATAAGGAACCAAATTTAGAAATCCAAAAGGCAAGAATTCAACCAAACTACATTCCATGAGACACAAATCAATTTTGATGACACTAACAGCATTAACAATTAAATGTAAAAGGGCAACTGCAATAATCAAACCCAATAAAACTGGCTAGGTGCACAGGGCAATAACACATCTCTGATAAATGAAAGCAGATAAACATGACTTGGACTTTCAAACTGATAGAAATGGAACTTTACATAGTCATGAACAAGCAAAGGTTGACTCCAGCCGGTGACAATGTTCAAGCAATTTATTCACAAAGGTTTTCTGTACACAGAAAAATTTTGCTACTACTTTTCACTTCTCCTAAGACACTGGCCCTCCTGGACAAAGAAGGAAGACTCCAAGGGAATGACAAAACATCCCAGCTTCCAGTGAGAAAAAAGGTAGTCTTTGGAGTTGGAGAAAATAAATCTGAAAACACTTCAGTGGAAGGGTGATCCCCCAGGTCCAGCAAAGTGATAGAGTCATATAAATGTGGCGGGAGGTGATAGACACTGGCCCTCCTGGACAAAGAAGGAAGACTCCAAGGGAATGACAAAACATCCCAGCTTCCAGTGAGAAAAAAGGTAGTCTTTGGAGTTGGAGAAAATAAATCTGAAAACACTTCAGTGGAAGGGTGATCCCCCAGGTCCAGCAAAGTGATAGAGTCATATAAATGTGGCTGTTACATTGAGGGTGGAAAAGAGCAGAGTAAACTGCCCAAATACTGCATTCTATAGTACCAATATATAAGCTCATGTCTTTATCTATCTATACATGGAGCTGACTGATGCATTTTTTTGCTTCACCTACTTAATTGCCCAGGTGCACTGACATCTCGAGTCTCCATATTCCCTCTTTTTCTGTTTCCCTTCTGCCTTTCTCCTGAATTCCACACTCGGATGCATGGTTCTGCTGTTCTAAGGTTTCACAACTGTTTAACTGCTTTGATAGTATGTATTCTAACATCTTGGTTAAAGAAAAGTTTTACCGTCTTCTAGCACTGTGAATCATTATAGAACATAAAAATTTTTGTTAATAATATCAGTTATGTAGCTTAGGTTAGGGTTTTCAAAAATATTTGAAAGAATTAAGTATTATCCTCTTTCTTTGGCAAGCAGACTGTAAGAATATAAACTGGAAAAACACTAAACTTAATCATGAGTTTCTTAAGAGCTGAATTTCCCAAAGTATTTGCAGGTTAATGTGGTTTTATTTGTTTTACGGACAGGATTATGTATGCCATGATTTAAAACAAGTTAACTCCTTTAGCCAAGAAAGATGAGATTTGAAGGCTTTTTCCAAATGCATCTTATATCCAAGGATGTGTGCACACTCAAATAACATCGTATGTAGCTGCAAATCAGAAACTTTCTCTCAGGTCTGCTTATTTCTTCTGTAGCTGAGATAGCCATGGGCTAACTACTTACATCTGAAAAAATGGGGAGAAATGGCTATTGCACTAGTAATTCACAGCTGGCTGCAAACTGGACCCTAGGCTACTGTAGCTACATAATTACTATAAGGAAAACTGAATTAACATTAAAAGAGTCAAAAAACCCCCAACCCCCCAAATTCCAAAAAAAGGTAACAAATACAGGACATTATATTTTCTACTGAAACTAACAGTTGGAAAATGCTAGTTTAATTCTCAGCTCTGCCACAGGCTAAACAAGCCATTTACCCACTTAGTGCCCCAGTTTCTCTGACTATAAAAATCTGCATAATCTTATTTATACACTCTCATACAGTAATTTCAGATCCCAAACAGGAAAGAAATGTTAGAGAAGTGTGAAGTATATTTTTTTAGAAGAACACAATAATTGCCCAAACAGACAGAATCTGAATTTCCAGTCCATTACAATGGCTCCTAAGTGCTACAGTCATCACCCCCATCATCTGTTAATACCCACCCAGTATCCTGTTTCTAAGAAGTGACTAGTACTGGATGCTTCCAAAAAAGATTTTAAAAATCAGATATGACCAAGGGAAAAAAGTTTACGAGCAAAGTTTCTTTCTAATCCCCAGCCTGCCCTGTTCTTATTTTAGAGAATTTGTTTTTTGGTGAAAAAAAAAGGGAGTTTGGGTTCTGTTCAGGTCTGTTTATATAATCTCGTGGTCATTTTCATGTTAATACATGAGCATTTCACAGAAAAGAAAACAAAGCATTTTATCTATATCTTTCTCTTCCTCTGTTACCCTTCTCCAGAGGGACCTTCTTCAAGTTCCTACTTCTTATATTAGATGAAAAAAACATATTTGAAAGATGTTTCTCAACATTTTGTGAGACTTCAAGTCTTAAAAACATCAGTCACCAACAGCCTTCTATAAAACATAGGGGTTTCCCATGGTGTAATAATTTGCAGATTGCATCTGCAAATCTGAGTTGCAAAACATGCCTTTCTAGTCTTCTTGACATTATATCCACATAATTACCAATGACAGAACTCGACACTCTCCTACCACAAACATGACTCTGTATTGAGGTATTCAATCATATTTGATGATGGTCTTTTGTCAAGGCTTGATATCAGTAAAGGGGGTAAAAACTGTGCAAGTAGCATCAGCTTTCTTTCACAGCTGTTTCTAATTATTCACAGTTTGAAGACTTAATGGAAAATCCTTGCAGTTGAATAAGCATAAGCTGAAATGAAAAATTACTCAAACTTTCCCTTTGATTTTCAGGGATCTTACTTATTATTTTGTATTTTTCATTTGAAAACAACCAACTACTTGAAATTTTTACAGTTGATACACTGTATCTCATAGCTCTTTAGTATTTCCACATCAAAGTGCTCAGAAATCATGAAACAACTTTCCAAAATCAAGGAAATTTGCTGCAATGTCATGAATTATTGATGAAATAATAAATTGTGAGTTGTTTTCTTTCACTTTTTTGTTTTGGAGAACTTAGAATACTTCAGATAATGTTTCCCACCTTTTTTTTCCCAAAAATGTATTCATTTTCCATCTTTTTCCCTCATTCATGAGGCTAGAAACATTTTTTAACATGAAAGCACTTTCCCATATTTAACAACTGTAGAAACAAAGCAAAAAGTAGTACAAAACCACAAAGTAATGTAAGACTTTCATTTCACATTATTTTTCCAGAGCGCCAATACTCTATGATATGAAAGGAGAAGTGCATAGATTCTTGTATGGCAATACAAGAGAGCCGGTAAGAAATATTTGCACAAGCCATCACAACTCAGAAGTCTACTGAAGATTCCCCAAGGCCACTCAGAATCCACTTTGGTATTTTACTTTAAGTGATTACAACGTCCTCACAGAGGACTTTCAAAAGAATAATCATGGAGGGTGTTAGTAGGTTCCAGGATCTATATTTTTGTTGTACCTTAAAATGACGGCCATCTGGAAAACTGTTTTTGGCACCTACCCTGATGTCAGTGATTAGTATAAACATTAAGATATGTGTGGGGGAGTCACTTTCCTATCCTCAGGCAAAAGAGGGGTTTATATATAAGTATTTTGTCTAATCTTATACTTAGGAACATTTTAAATCCTAAAGGTTTCAAACTTGTAATTGTCTTTCCATTGGAAATATCAAAATATGGAAAATAAACAATATTCATTGTAAAAATCTTCCCTCTCATACCAGAACATATCCCCCCTACCCCTGGCTGTATATGAAAGAAGAGTTCCTTTGCAAAAAAACCCCAAACCCCAACCCAAAAGCAAACCCCCCCAAACAAACTAAAAGAAGACACTGACTCTACACCTCTTCAGCACAGATACACTTTAATGCTAATGAGTATAAATTGCTACACAAGGCTTTCATATTCCCCTATCACTTTTCCTAGGTTACAAGGTATTTAAAATAAGTTCCTGAGTTGAGCATTCTTTCTGTATGACAACAGGATTATCAGCTATTTGTAGAAACTTACACTAAAGTATAACTTATAGACTAAAGTGGCTTGTTATAGTTAACTAAGAACGTTACTAGATATATGGCTTTAATAACCCTTGAGAAAAATGTTGGGAGTTTCGTTATTCCCAGTTTCTAGCTATAGTGCTAGCTGTTTTAGCTAATTTTGCAATTATGACTTCTAAAACCTGCAGCTGGAATTTGAGAAATTCCAGACTGATCACTCGGACACATAATTTATGCTTTTCTTTGCACACTCATCTTTATAAAAAATGAATCCAGTAATGTCTCAGATGAGAACATTCTGCACATAATAAAAGATCAAAGGGCTTTAGTCTGAAAAAAAGGTTGTGCACCACAATGCTGAGACTTTAAACATGTAATTTTGAAGTTCCTGCTTCTTGAGTAGAACTTGAGTAAGTAATTGAGTAGAATCCAGACTAATATGTTAAGGATCAAGACACTCAATATGATGCCTGAAGAAAGTCAAATACCGGACAAGCTAGGTATTGGGCACCTAGAGACAGCAAAGCTGAAATAAGCTTATATGCCTTTTCTCTGTAGAACTAGGGTGCATTATTTCAACAAGGTGAATGCTTCTGCAGGACTGTCTGCAGCAACGTCTTCGTAAGACAAGGGTCTATAATTTTTCTTTGAAAAATGAAATGTCTTATTCTGTCCTTTCAGGACATGGTTGAGAAGAAGAAAAGAGACATAGAAAAACTTATGACTCATGCTAGAGCTGGTGTGGTTTGAGGTCCCTTCTTTGGTTTACAGACTTAAAATATCACAGTCCAGGAGACTGCCATAACTACTAAATGACATATAACAGTTCTCCTTCTGGCCCAGCTGGCTTTTCTTCACAATTACATGGCTTCAACAGGAGGAGTTTACTTTCAAATCAGGGAGGCAGGCGATTTGAATTCACATCTTCTCAGGGAAAGAGGAAAACTGAACCCAGGTCTTGTGGCCCTGAGTAAGACCTGTATTCACTGAGATGCCAGTAGTTTAAAATAAATCCTCTATATTCCATGAGAACTATATTCCATCCTACAGCTACTAGTTCTACTCTCCTTTGGTAGATAAGCATTACCCCATTCAGTTTGCAGATGTGGATTAGATATAGGCAATATAGGCATATGCCTAAATTAGGCATATAGGCAATGAGCTGCCCCACAGAGTCAGGCCTGAAATATTATGGTCATTTACACAAATGGAACATTAGATGCCAATGGAAACTGTGGCATTATTTGAGTTTATGGACCTCAAGGATTAGTTGGGAATTAAGCAGAGAATTAAGAATCACAATTCAGAGTTTAGACATCTGCCTAAGTCCAAGGCCATCTTTGATGACCTAACAAGCCTTTTATTTTTGCTACCTGTCCTAAAGTTTGGGAAGGGACAAGGCATTCAGACAGCACAAACGTCATTGAGCAAATACTCAGTTTTCTCTCTTCATTGGTCTGTGCAGCCAGCCATGTTAGCAGTGTGTGTGTGCACTATTGGGACTACATGCTCAGCCTCGCCGCTGGCTGGACCTGGGGACATGGAGCCACAGCTGCCTCACACCTATGGGGCTGGGACTGGAGGGGGCCACCTGGGTCCTGAAATCCACCAGATGTGGCATCCTCTGACCACATAAATCACAGAAAAACAAAAGGAATCAGTAAAATAAAAAGCTGTTAATGCTAGGGTATCCTTTTCTCAGAAAGAGAAACTCAACAGAGTGTACTGCTTGGTTGCAGGGAACTCCACATTTCTCAGTGTTTCAGGGAGACTAAATTGTTTCACAGATTACAGACTGCAGATATTTCAGCTGAGATCTGAAGACGGTGCATCGCCTCCTGGCCACACTTTGCATTCTTTCCTAGGGCAAAAGCCCTGTGAAGCTCTTAAACGTTTAGTGGAGAATTCACCGTGTTGTGCACGGTTTTACTACCTGTGTGGTACCCTGGAAATATGCATAAATCAGACTGAAAACTGCATTATTTATAACAGAAGTTGATAGGATAGATAACCATAACTCCATTTTGGTGATCTTCAATAGCTACAGCCAGGAAAAGACAATGCTCTCCTTGAAGTCTCTCCCACGAAAGAAAATGTCTGCCCACAGACATAACAGCTCGGATATACATCACTTTCCTCCCTGAGGAAACAATTACTGTAATTTCTAGAAGAAGATACAAGTCATTCTTAGTCTGTAGATGCATCGGGGAACTGGATTTACTTGTGAATAGAGTTTTACTTGACTTAGTATCTTCAGGCTATGCCCAAGGCACGGACCCAACATATTTAATTTGATTTTGTTTCCTCCTTGGTGTTATCTCCTAGCTTGTTGCTATTACTTATGGCCTCCTCTGTTTCTAGTTTGTCAAGCACCAAAAAATCTAGAAGCAGTAACCTTGAGTTACTGAAAGCTTCTGTAAAATGAGCAGACTAATATGATTGAATGAAATTACAGATTAATATGGATTTTTTGTAAAAAATTAATGGGCTATGAATAGGAGTTCTTCAGAAAGAAAAAAAACAAATTGAAAAAGGGTTATGAAGGCTATGTTAGAGGCCAGAGTGTCTCAGAGGCCTTTCTAAAAACATGGCAGAGCAGGATAGCTACTGCACTCACACAATATAATGGTAATGGCAGAAAAACATTAAGACAAGCCAAAGTGCAAAACATACAACTGATATCCACTAGAGCAGGCTGGGAATGTCTCCTTAAATGATTCTCTAATAGGAAATATTATTTTGTGTAGATAAAATTGCTGATACTTTTTCTCCAAACCAATTCATTGTGTCTGGAAACAGTTGGATGTGAATTGAAATATTTCCATTTATTGAACTGATTATAAATTTTTGGTTTCAAACCATTTAATAATAAACAGTACTCTCTTCTTATGGCAAAGTGTCTCTTGAAAATTGTGGCTTGAACTATTTTTTCTCATGAGCTTTTTGGGATGACTTTTTCTTCTAAGTTACAGTGTATAATTTTTTCCTGATAAAGCAGCATAGCGAGTCTTGAAAAGTATAATTCAGCCAAGGACTGAAGACATTAGAGAAGAACAGAATACCATTTCCCTAAATGATGATTCTCAGGACATTATAGAAAAGTGTAGTTTAATCTTGAATTGACTCAAAGTGAAAGATTATTTTTTTGCATATATTCATTTATTGTCATGATTTCTGAATTTCCCAGTACTTTTCAGTCATGCAAATGTTTCCATATTTTATTTTAGGTTCCAGTTAGCCCAACAAGTGCTAGTAAAATGCTTTCCCACAGGATGGAAATTTCAGTATTTGCTAAATTTATTAGTAACTTTTGTAGGCTTATAATTGGTTTAAAAATAACGTCTTTTAATTATATTCTTGAAGGTGCAAGTGTCAACGTAATTAAAGAAAAAGTTTTAAGGTGAAGGATCAGCAATTAGTGGTGCCACTACCATCTAGTGGGTATCCTTGTTGCTGCACTCTGTCCGCAGTGGTGCTCTGGAGTAGCAAAGGGAGGTGCCTGCTGGTAGATACTTGAATGACTTCAAGCATATTTGGTTGTAGAGGAGTAAAGACATGACTGTTCATATCAGGGTCTCTTTTAAAATGTTTTGTAACATTTTAACTCTTTTTAAATTTGTAACATTTTATAAAACTTTTATTACATTTAATAATTTCTAATATCATAATGTCTTTTCTGTTGTCCAAAACATTTTTTAATACATAAGTGAATGTCTCCCTCTCTTTAAATATGTAATTCCTTTTTTTCTCTGCTATATTCATTCTGACTCAACCTGTTGAAGTCAATAGATAGTTTGGGTTCATTTTCTTTAAGACCCTGTTGTTTTGTAAATTTTTCTGAACAGGAGAAAAAGAAAAAACTATAAAAAGTATGACTCATGATCATACAGGCTAAATCTTACTTAGTGTCCTTTATAAATAGCCCAACCTCGTGAGGCTCATTTACTGTACAGCATAGTCAATTCTCACCTTTAGAAAAGTAATGCACCCAGAGACTGCAATAGCTCTTTTAAAAAGAATCCCAGAGCGGTCAGTTACTGTTTAATAATGTCTTGTACCATTGTTCTGAATTTATTTTACTGGTAGATAACTACTACACTCTGCCTAAAAGCACTTGCTGAACCTCTGGACTTACAATAAAATAGAATATATTGGAACAAAATAAAGAAAAAGTCAATTTTTTCATTCTAATTGGGTGTTCAGAAAAATGTATTTTTATAGCATCTTCAAGGACAAAAAGCAAACCTTCTAAACACAGAATATTTGATGTATAATCTAGACAGCATTTAGAGAAATGAAAAATGTTTAAATAGTTTTCAGTAGTTTTCTTTTTAATAACACAACTTTTCCCATGATTTACTATAACTTACTCTTTCAACTTCTACCGGTGTTTATTACCGCCTCCAAAATATATTCCTTTCTGTTTTCCTTTCTTAAAGGAAAAATGGGATAGCGAATCACTAACTTAACAGAGCATACACAAACTTTTAGAGTGAAGTTATAATCTTGTTTAAATAGTTATCATCGTAATTCTTGGCATAAGGATTCCATTCGTCTTTCTAAAAAGTCCCATATTTCTCATATTATACATGTATTTCTTGGAATGTATTTTTTCTTGCAAATCTTTCCAGTTATTAATATGATATGAGTAAGTTCAAGTTAGGATAAACTGAGGATCCTATTCTATAGGTTGACAAATTCCCCATTAATTTTCAATGTTGAGATTAATAGTTCTATTCAAATTTCTGTCATGGTAATGGCTTTGATTCCTGCACTGGACTTCTAGCAGTGACAGTAAGGATGTTAACAGTGGTGTGACTGCCGTCCCTAACAGTTGTCAGATAGGATGATAAATGTCTGTGAACAAATGAGTAAACCTTGCACTTCCAACCTGAAATGAAGTACTTCTTTTCAGAGAGGAAAATAGAAAGGGAAAATATTTAAGACAAAGAAGAAATGGACAAAGGGCTAGTGAAGACCTCTACAAACAGAGGTTAAAGTCAAGGAAGGAACAAAGTTTTTTTTTTTTCTAGCTGAGAGGAAATCTTTAGTTGCCCCATCAGCTGAAGTTGAGAGGAACTTGCTGTACAGGTCAGAGAGGAGACTGTATTATCTGCAAGTTACCTAAGTAAGGAAATAAAATAAGGTTCAGGACAGAAGACTGTAAAAGGACAGTGTTCCACTTCTAGAATACACAGAGCACTGAGGACACCAAGATAAGCAGTCATACAGCTAGGTTTTCGGAAATTCAGTAGTGTTCCCTGGTATGAGCATCTCAGTTAAGAGCAGGGACCTTTTGTTGCTAGCGGATGCCACATCTGGTGGACTTCAGGACCCAGGTGGCCCCCTCCAGTCCCAGCCCCACAGATGTGAGGCAGCTGTGGCTCCATGTCCCCAGGTCCAGCCAGTGAAAGGCTGAGCATGTAGTCCCAATAGCGCGCACACACACACTGCTGAGACAGGTGGTCACACAGACAAACACAGAGAAAAAACAGTGCCTTTGAGGGCATCCGTGCCACCAGACACCACACTCACGCAAACATGAACAGCAAGGACAACTTGATCCGGTTCCTCGGGCTGCTCAGGATTGAAGGCAGCTGGTGGGTGAGAAAAAGAGAAAACCTTAATGCTGTGCAAGAACTGTTCAGCAGTGGCCAAAGCACCAGCGTGTTATCAATGCTGTTTTAGTCACAAATCCAAAACACAGCACCGTACGGGCTGCTATGGAGGAAGTTAACTCCAGTCCAGCCAGCCCCAGTACAGCATCCCACAATGAGTCTTGCTTATTCCCACAATCCCTTTAAGCCACATCAGAAGCTTCACACAGTCCCAAAATGCTCTTCCTCCTGCATCCATAGTAAGTCCTATACCCACTCAGGCAATCACCCCTCTTAGCCCGGATGGCATTATGGAAGAGGGGTTTCAGCTGACTCACCCCGGTGGGTTTACCACTGGGGTCAGTGGTCTAATTAGTCTCCTCTGATGGTCTTTGGAGAAGGTGGTTTGTGAACTTCATTTCACTTCTCAGGTCACCAGGGTTCCTCTGCTTGTGTTGTTCCTGTGATCCTTGCTGGGCAGCTGTGTTACCTGTGATTAGCTTTTAATCACATAACCTAGCACGTTTAAAATTAAATATTATAAATTTATAAATTAATAATTAATAATTATTAATTATAATAAATAATATAGTAATTAAATAATAATTATAAAAATTAAAATATTATAAATTATTAAATATTATAAATACAG
>NW_008795127.1:2886198-2899623 GCF_000699145.1 Aptenodytes forsteri | reverse complement strand
GCAAAATTTGATCAGATGAAAAATTAAAATGAAATCTGATAAAGAAGTATATTGTATTTTGTGACATAATTGTAAGGTAACCTTGCTGAATTTCTCCCTTAAATCTTTAAAGTGAGAAAACCATAATATTATTTGCATATATTTGCTAGAGGTCCTTTTCTTTACATACAGAAGTCTCCTAAAAATTATAGTTCATGTTGTTCTACATGCCTTGTGACATTGCCTTATCCTTCTACAATATCACACCGCTTACAGAGGAGTTTGAGTATTTGTCATACAGGAAATGAATATAGCACAAAATAAAATTTTATTAAAGCTTTGGCTTTGACTTTCCTTCTACCACCAGAAGCTTTAAAAGCACTTCTGAGTTGATGACGCAGCTTTTCTGTTTCTCCTTAGATTTCCCAGACCTACCTCATGCTACATACATTGACAATTTGAGCAACATGCTGAACTTCGTTTTTACCTCCTACTATCAGATCGATTAGATAAGGCTAATGCTCTAGTAGGGTCATATTAGCATAGGTGCTGTACCTACAAGGCTAGGGACACATTTGGTTGTAGAGGCATAGTATTTCATCACTTAATTTAATTTATTTGTTTGTTTTTTTCAGTCATCAAACAGGTCAATGAAACTAAGGTATGCATAGGGTCTGATATTTCATATTTAACCCTCTGTTCATGAACAAATCCTGCTTTTTTCAAACATTTTCTGCAAATTGTAGTTAAATTCACAAGGTGTGTAAATGTAAGATAATGAATTGATCATAAGATACTTGTTTCTCTTTCAGACTTTCCTCATTCTCTGTTTTTTATTTATTGTGTCAAATTTATCACCTAATATTTTTTTGTTTCTGCTCCCTCAGTAAATGAACAGAGGACAAATAAATAGTTTAGAAAATTATGCACTTAATTAAGAGTGGTCTGACAAGCTCTCATTTATGCTAGAATTAGACAAATGAGTGACATCTTGACAATATGCACTTTCAGGTACAAGTCAATGACCATATGAATATTAATAAATAATAATCAATAGCATAATTCTCTGAGAAACAGACAAATCTTGAAAATCTCTGCAAATCACTACACTGTGTGTAGCAGTTCCAGTATTGTGCTGTTCATCATGTCACAGATGTAGAGTTGCTTTGTTGTGTGTTTAATTACATTTACAACAGTGTGAGCTGCCTCTGTCCATCAGACACCATTGTTATAGTAGCTGTTTACTTACTTGTATTTTTTGGACAGATGAAACAATAATTTCATGAGCTATAAATTGACATACATGCAAAGCTATTCTGCATAACCACACTAACTTCTGAACTTAGTTGTTTCCTGTGAAACCTATGATATTTATTTTATAACAGTTAACATTAAAATCCTGGTCCCTTCAGGACTTTATAGTTACCATTTATTTATAATATTCTGCAGTTTATAATAATATTCCATACTTTAAATAGAGCCAGAACAGCCAGAACTGTGGGCAAGTTTGTATACCTATGATCATGAAGCCCACAGAACCAGAGCAGTGCAGATCAAATGCTAATCATGCTCCTAACAATATCATTTTCCCATTACAAAAAGTAGAAGCACAAATCACATCTCAGACCCTTTCTTCTCTTTTTTTAACCAAACCAACCACCATTATGCAGTTTGTCCTGGGGCACTTCCACTGTAGCCATATCTGTTGCATGGAAGCATTCAGTGCCAATTTCTTTTCTGGCCATGCTGATAAACCAAGTACAATCTCAAAATTCTGGTCATATTGTCCCCAGAGATGTCAATATTAAGAAGATTTCAGAATCTAAACCACTGATTTTTCTCTCCTTGTTAGGTACTTCAGGTTGCTTATACTGATTTACAGAGTATTTTCAATACATAGAGGATAAGGAATTTTATAGTCACAAATTATAGTCACAAACTATAGTCACAAACAAAAGTCACAAGGATTTATGAAGATGTAAAAATAAATATTACAAGCTGCAATAATAAAATCAAGTAAGTTGGCAGTTGTGCAAAATCGCAATCCATGTAGCTCCCATTGTCCAGTGATGAAAAGTACTCTGGAACTTCATACATTAATTTGCTCAAACCTACTATTGCATGTGTTCAAACCACACAGCTACTCAATATTGTGACTCCTGCCTGGTGGTGTCCAATTATTTGAATCCCTAGTCTAATTACTTTGCACTTCTCTCTGCTGAGATCGATGAGCCACTTGAGAGTAATCCATGCAAATTAATTTGTCTACTCTGTTCCCGTGCATTTGCAGAGGTTTCTTCCTTTTCCTATTTTCTGTCTTCAGTAAATTTTACTGCCTCTGAACTCTGTTCTTCACCAAATCATTTATACCCTAAGTAAAAAATTGAGGTACAAAGTTGGTGTTTGCAGAGCCTTTCAGGTACTCCTCTCCACTATTCCCTTTCATATTTTAATTGTGTAACCCCAAATATTCAGATGGCAGGTATATAGAGCTTGTGCATTTTAGCACATATGAGCACCCAGCTCTTCAGTCTTTACAAGTCATATGAAAAATCAGGGTAATCAGTCTGTGTAATGAACATCCTTCAGTTTTTATTCTGAATTGCAGAAAAGGACTAATAATGACTCTCTGCTCCCTTAGGATAGAAGTCAGTCAAAGTATGCTGTTACCGTATAGGATATGTTTTACACGTCAGTCAGAACACAAGTCAACACAACAAATGCATTCCTTTTAAGTGACTCCTATTTTTTCAACACATTTTGTCCACTTTGTTTTTCTTACGCCCGCAAGATTTTTGTTGAGTGCTTTTTGATATATATGCTTAATATATATGCTAGGTAGCAATTATGCTTAATTCCTCACACTTTAAAATACAATAATGGAATGAGAATACTCAACATGTCATGATTCAAACTGCAGAAAGTTTCATTTGCTGTCATAAAATTCATAGGATTCTACGCTTGTTGATTCTCCTGGTCTAGAAGCAGGACAATGCCCTGCAGCAGAGTTTTTTCCATCACCCTTGTATATATCACACTCATATTCATGGTATTTTGTTCATATTCTGGTCAGAATGTGCAGGAAAAAAGAAATCATATGTGATATGTGCTTATAGATTCACATATTTCCATCTGACAGGCAGAGATGGTATGATCTCTATCTACACCACACACACACAAAATCTCTGTATGAGCTGAACTTTGCTAATCAGTCAGGCAGATGGAGAGCCCACCAAAGGCATAGGGCTTCCAATATCTTCCAGTTGGCTATTTAATATCTATTTTAATACCTTGCAATGGGTTTCAAAGCTGTTATTAGGTTTCATAATCTTTTCAGAAGTTTTATCCATCCCTGGTCATTTCTCTAGAAGCTGTTTTACTTCCTCTACCCTATGTACATTCAGTAGTTTTTCTTTACCAGACTTGTTTTCCAGTCTTTTTTCCCCTGTACTTTGCCCCTCCAGGCTAAACATAATCACTGTTCTGTCTGATGTGTATTTTCTAAATCTTGCCTAATAATTGCCACTGTGTGCTCTTTCTTTGTTACGCAAGCACTCATTCATAGGTCTATCTATTAGCATCTTTGTAGATTTGCCTGTTTGATAGGGGATCATCCATGTCTCTTCAATGATATTATCATTTTTCACAGACATATACAGACAGACATATAGATCCATTTAAAGATACTGGATACATCAGTACTGATTCGTCAGCTTGGGTATCTTGCATCAGGTAGTGACTGAAATCTGAATGTCTTTATGTATTTTGGAAATATACACGTGATTTGTGTGTGTTTGCACAGCATTGAACACAACTAAATTTAATCATGATTAAAACATCGCATACTAATTTATTTTAACTTTACCAGTAGTTATGCCTTCAGATACTTAATTCATTAAATAGCTGACTTTTTACTATGGATAATTTTATAGTGCCTCAGGGAATGAGACATTTATCCTTGATTAAAGCTTTTGTACATGACCGTAACAGAGATAATAGAAACTGGCATACTGCTGATTTTGTAACAGGAGAATATTTTCTGTATCACATTTATGCTTAACATTATATAGATTTACAAAAAATTATTGAAATAGTTTCTTCTGTTCTTTATTCCCTAGGCAGTTTGCATTGATGCTGAAGGTACTGCTTCACTGGTATGTTTGTGACTAGCAACAGGAAGCATTTTGAAAGCTTTTGTTGTATTGAATTTTACTTTTTTCCATTTCCGTCAGGCAGAATATGTCTTTCGAGTTTTTCAGAAAGTCACAGAAATACTGCTTAGTTTGGTGCAGGTTCTTGGTGCTGTACTTTCTTCAATTAATAATGGAGCTACTTTAATTTACTTACACTGCTGAAATCCATGCCACACTTCCAATTTTTTAGGCTTGTTTCAAAACATCAACTTCATGAAGTATTGTGGGTGAACTGTGTGGTTTTTCCATGGAAGACCTAGTCTGTGGTAAAGACACCACATATTCAAAAGACATGCTTTTTAACTCACCACCACAGAGCTCCACCCTGTGTTGCTGAACCACAAAGATGAATTGTTCCTTCTTCTGTTATTTTTATTTATGTGTGCTTTTTCACAGATCCTGCCAGTCCTACTTTCCATGATATATAGGTTTCATTGACATGAAACTTAGGTACCTGAATATTCATAGGTGGATATGGTAGCAACAGATTTTGGGGGACCTACAGAAGATTGTCGACTATAATTCCCTACATTTCTAACTATATTTTGAGATTTACTTTAATGAAAGATTTTACTTTGCTTTAATTTGGAGAAGACCTAGCTTGAGCGGAAGAGAAAGGACTAAATGCTGTGACATGCAAAGTGCAAGAAATGGCAAGGGCATTTGGTGGAAGAAGGGGAGATGTCTCACTAGGAATGAGGAAGGAACGTGGAAGATGCCTGAGTTTACTTGGAAATGGGAAGGGGGAATTTTATTACTACGGCAGGGAATGAAGAAATAATAATGGTGAAAGCATAAAAGATGACAGAGTGGTGTCATAATAGATTCCCAGCAAAATGTGACAGGATGAGACAGCTCTGGGAAGCATAGCATCATTAAGTGAAACAAAGACAAGACAAGGAAATATAAGACAGAGAGGACTAGAAGATTTTCCCTTAGCCCAATACTCAGAAAATTCTAAGCATTACAACTTAAGAATATTTTTCAAAATTATGAAGATGGAACCAGCCAATGGGAGTTACATTTTTTTCATTTGAAAGATCTGAAGTAGGGACTAGTCATTGACAGTTGAAAACTGACCATATGATAGAAGCTGTAAACCTGCCTTAACATTTGCATCTGTTACTAGCTTTAGTTGCAAATTAGGGCTGAATTACTTTTCCTGGTTAACATGCTATTTGTATGACTCAGAGATGGTGCCATTTATGAAAAAAGTGTATGCTGTATATCTCCTCCCTATATCGTGTATGCTGTACATCTCCTCCCTATATTTATATAACAAAAACCCTATTAAAATTTTGAAGGAATATAACAAAATTTTTGAATCATTAAATTGTTGATTTGTAATCAGAAGAGAAAAAAAAAAGAAAGGGTTTAAGAAAGAGTCTAAGAGAACTTTTATTGGTGATCATTTTGAGAATAAGTATTTCCATTTGCAATATTGTGTAGTGTTACATCTGATTTTAAATATTCCCGTCTGCTAGTATCCTGAAAGAACATGAAGTTTGAGATGCACGTTTGTGTGACAGGTTATATTCCATTCATTAATTACGCAACATAGGTAAGTCTGTGTATTAAGTGTAAAACCAAACATCATTAGAAAGAGTTCTCCTCTAAACAAAATATTATAAAGAAGATTCTAAATTGCAGAAATAGACCTGAAAACCCCCCTATTTTTAAATAATGAAATCTTTTATCTCTCAGAAAGCAACTTTGTGCAAACTATTTTTCTTGGTACTATTTCTCTCTCTTTTGGAGCACATCTGTTAAAGTATTATTAGTTCTGGCATTTTCCAGCTTCCTAGTGGTTGATTTTGTCATCTTAAGTCTTTTGCTAGACAATGTGTGTGAAATGTTAACTACTTTCAGCACATAACCTTTCATTTATCCCTTCTTTGAGGTAAACAAATCCAGTAGTTTCAGTCTGTCATCATGGGAGATTGCTCCGTGCCCTTGCTCTTTCTCACTAGCACTCTCTGAATCTCTAATCCAAAGCCAAATTCTCCTTTAAGGGAGGAAGGAGAGCAGACCCCCATCGTCTCCAGTACTCTAAAAGCATAATAACATTCTACATTATGCATTCGTGTAACCTTGAAAATTTGTTTGACTGAAACTGCTCAGTGAGCTGTCGTTTTCACTGAGCTGCCTGCAGTGATACCCAGGCCCTTTACTGAATTAATACCAAAATTTTAGAACCCTATAAAGTGAAAGAACAAATGCATTTATTCACTCTTCAGTATGCATTTATCAACATATTCTGTCTTCATCCCTATTCACCTGCCTCAAGGGGTCCCTCTAAATTTTCTCAGAAACTCTTCTGGATTGGCTAGTCAAAATGACTGCAAACATTGTTACTGGACTGTTTTCATCCCTTTTCTTGGCATTGTAAAGAGAACCCTATAAAGTGAAAGAACAAATGCATTTATTCACTCTTCAGTATGCATTTATCAACATATTCTGTCTTCATCCCTATTCACCTGCCTCAAGGGGTCCCTCTAAATTTTCTCAGAAACTCTTCTGGATTGGCTAGTCAAAATGACTGCAAACATTGTTACTGGACTGTTTTCATCCCTTTTCTTGGCATTGTAAAGAGTTTATAACTTTGATCACTGAAAGCGTTATGGGAATCTCATTAAGAATGTAAGCATCAGCACATTGATATTATTATTTTACTATTAAACTTGGATTGGTTTCCAAACAAAATTACATAACCTTGTTCTGCTCTGCAACTGTTTGGGGATAGAGACAGTGTAATTCTTTACTTGCTAATGATGGACTCAGTCTCAATGAACCTAATTCAGTGATGACCGATTTCAGTGGTTACTACTGTCGAAGAACTTGCTTAGAAAATCTGTCAACTTTACTATTCTTTTTCATATTTAAACAGAATACAAATAATTTTCCCCCATTGGAAAACTATTGAGATTTAGAAGAACATTATTCTGAAGTGGGATGAAAAGTCAAAGTCTCAAAATTTTCAATAGCTAATATTCCTCTTCTTCAGTCAGAAGTGTATTTTGACTTAAATAAATTATGCTTCAACAACTTCAGAACAATTTTTACAATTTGAACATTTTCATTTCTATGGGAGTTACTACAATTAACATTTTGAAAAGACAAAATCGGTAAGAAGTATTAAGCCAGATCTTTTAAATTTTTTCCTGAAGTCAGCAATTTTCCAAAACAAGGCTTTTTCTATGAGAAAAATGTTGTGTTTTTTTTAAATTGTTTGTTGACTATTTGCTGTAGCTATGGTCATCATCTGCTGAAAGCATGTGTGTTAGAGTTGTAACCCTGGATATGTCAGTGCCAGAGTAGCTGCAGTCTGGAACCACCAGAGCTAATTTTGCCTCATAAAGAATGAGCTCAAGCTCAGTGACAGTCTCATTCAGGTTTGTAGCCCGCAGAACTATAACAAGCTCCTTTTGATGAGGCATTAACTCCTGTTACCATCATGCTAACATCCTGTTATCATCATGCTAACCATCCTGTTAGCATCATACTCCCTAGCACAACACAAAATTTACATGGTTTCAGACTCTTTCCTCTACAGTATTCAAAATAAATATGTATTAGATTCCACATGTGTCCTGATCAGGATGTTCAGATTTCATTCCCACCATAAGGTCTTATATTAGGTACAATGTACTTACTAAATTTCCCTCCCTCCTCTCTTTTGACAGCACAACACCTGTTGTACCATTTTCCTGACACTGTTAGCCCCTTCTTGTGCAGATAGTGCATCTACTGGCAACAACTTCAATAGCAGAGAGACCTTCTTGGTTGATGAAAAGCTTTGTAATGGCTATAAACACTGGTCTCCAACTAGACCTGCATTGACTCCTAACAGACTGGACACTTTCAATTTGTGTGTCACGGATAAAAGCCAAAACTTGTGGGATAATCTTGATCCTATTGTAAAGGAAAATGAATCCCAGAGGGATAAAGAACATTTTCTTTGAGGAAGTAATGAATAAGCTTCCATTTGCCTTCTTGTCATATACTTCTCATGTAACAAGTTGTCAAAACAAAGAGCTGCTTTAAATATTGGACAGACTTTAGAGGGTCCAAAGGAGGGCCACAAAGATGATCAAAGGGCTGGAGAACCTGCACTGTGAGGAAAGACTGAAGGAATTCGGTCTTTTCACCCTGGAGAAGAGAAGCCTCAGGAGGGACCTCATCACAGTTTTCCAGTTCTTAAAGGGTGACTACAAAAAGGATGGAGGCTCTCTCTTCACAAGGAGCTGCATCGAGAGGACAAGGGGCAATAGGTGCAAGTTGCATCGGGAGAGTTTTCATCTTGATATAAGAAAGAAATTTTTCACAGTGAGAACAACTCATCACTGGAACAACCTTCCCAGGGACATGGTGGAGTCTCCATCACTGGAGGTTTTCAAGACACGACTGGACAGGGTGTTAAATAATCTCACCTAGGCTCCCTTTTCCATGAAAGATTTGAGCAGATGATCTTTTGAGGTCCCTTCCAACCTGGGCTGTTCTATGATATCAACCATAACTGAGTTTCTCTATTTGTTTGTGGTCTGTCATTTCCTCAGAATAGTAATTAATACTCAGTTCAGCTAAAGAAGGTGCTTTAGATGTTTATTGAACTAGTGACTCCATGAGTGGCTTCTTAGGGTGCATTTCTGCAGGACAGGGTATTCAAACAAAAATCCAGACTATCATAATTATTTCTGAGTATATTGTTTTGACAGTTATCAGAGGTTTTGTTATCTTCTGACCTTTGATCTCAATTAGCTGGACTAACTATGTACACTCAAAACTTAACCTTTTATAAAGGCTTTGAAGTTGTAGGCCACCTGAGTGAGAATATTATATTCTACAAAGGTTGCTTTGTGTCATAGGACATATGTAACTTTCTAAAGCCTGTTCTACATAAAATAAGAGGACACATAAAAAGCATGTTTTCCTCTTTCTGTTTCTAGGAGGGACAACTTTAACTGCAGTTTTATGGAAAGGTCTAAGGGGACTTTAACTTTCCTTGCCTTTCCCCCTTCCCCTAGTTAATCTTCTTACCTGCATACCCACCACCACAGTGGAAAATCAGATGATCTCAGTGTTTGTGTAGCACTATGGCCTTTGACTCCTTCAAAGCTACTTCATAATGTGTGAAAGTGTGTCCATTTATTTATGTATGGTGCATCCTATCCCATACTCTGTCTATATATTTTGTGGTCTTGCTATATGAAGCCATCCCAATAATGTGATTCCATTTAGGAACTAGAATCATCTCATATGACTGGAAGTGAGTGTAGTACCTGACTCATGTAAAAGATGGCTACCACCTCTTCCTGCATTTCTAGGGCAGTCCTATTCCTATTCCTAGAGAAGCTGTGTAGCTGTGAGACTGCTAACTGAGTATTAGAATAGTTGCAGGAAAAATAAAAATAAGATTCAAGGTTCCAAACACTAAAGTTTTTATAGCAACCAACTCTTTAAATGAGTAGTGTGTACTTCCCCTTGGAAATAACTTTAGGTGGAAAGCTTCTTTAGTATTTACAATAAAGTGTCAGTCAGACACTTTGTCTTTTGCTCAGAGAAAAAAAAACCAGTCTTTTAGTAATCACTATCTACTTCAATCTGCGTTTATTATACTTCTTAAAGCAGAACTGAAAAACTGTGTCTCAGACTAGCAATCAGAATAGATTTAAGTTATAGGGGTATAGCTTTGGTGATCTCCTGTGTCTCAACTTTCTTCAGCACAAACTGATGTGTAAATATCTGCTCTGATATGAAATACTTTTATATCTGCTCTTCTGTAGTCTACTTCTGCCTCTGCTAACAGAGACTGAAAGTTGCCTTAAAATAGCATCGAGAAACACCAATTAATATTTTTTATGGCAAATTTGTGTGGACAGCCTTTCTAAATCCAATATAAGCAATTACATTGGATTTAGATGCAATGTTGTGTCTATTCCAAAAGTACATCAGGAATCTGTTGCCCAGTACATTGCTCTTTCTTCTTAGTCTAAAGTGAAGGAATAGAAACTAGTTCTCAAAATTTTATCATCTTTTGAATTTCTAAATGTCTGTATCTTTTACTCCATAACTTGACAGTCAATCTCAGATTAGTGATTTAGTGGTTTTTTTGTTTGGTTTGAAATAGCACTGGACATTAGACACTCCTTCCCTGCATTTGTTTCTTTTTTTCTGTCTTTTTTTACTGTCCCTACCAGTTGAAGATTAAGAACCTAATTTGAATGCTCTGCATGATAGCATGTTACATTTGCACAGTCAGATTGACCCATATGGCAGGACGTTTTTCTCAATAAAACCAAGTGACAGTATGGTTGATACCCATTTTTCCCACCGTTTTTCAAGTTCCTAAATAGCAAAGAAAGCAGTTAATTGCTTTGCATAATTGCTAGAGCAGCAGCTGTAAACTGTGTACAAATGGTAAAAAATAATTAAACCTGCTTCAGTGGTGAATAAAGGTTGAACATAGAGAAGCTTTAAAGGGAATCAAGTTCCCACTGAGGTGTGCTAATTACTACATTCACATTCTTGCTTTACTTGCAGCATGCTTCAGACTTAGCTGAAGAAATGTTATTAGACTTTCAATCTTGGGTCACGTCATTACTGTTTCATATAGTTCAGTTTGCTTAGAGCAAATTAAAGAAGTGCTGGTTTTTATCAATGAAGAAGAAAAACATTATTTAAACACTTCGAAGAAAGAAGGAAATAAAAGCAGACGTATCAAAATGGAAGTACTGCTACGGTCAGTCTTTTGCAATGATCTTAATTGCTAAGAACAGGACTGTACTTCTAAGGATTTGGTGTTGTTGAATTGTAAATATAACCTGATTTCAACCAAATATTGTTAATCACGAGTAGTGATAAAAACTAGTCTGATGTCAAGGGAAAAAAACAAATGAGGTTGAAGACTATAAACCAAGGGCCGAGACTTTTACTATCTCCTCCATCAAAACTATCCCCTTTGAGTTGTTTGGGGAGTATTGTCTGAACAGAATTGCAGGATTTGACTCAAGGCAACGTTTTCATAAGTGACAGTTGACTGATAGATGGAGACACAAAATTAGGTGCTCCACCAGGCAATAGCTAGCAAAACTAATAGAAGTGCAAGAAAAAGCCTAGTAGGAGAATTTAACAGACGCTTACTACAAATTGTGATTATTTTTTCCCCCAATCTGTAGCTTCATATTAACAGGCTTTCCCTCCTAGGGGAAACCTGCCTTCTGCAGAGCCCAGACTACAAGCTAGATGGTGATTGTTTATGTATGTTCATGCTCACACCCTCATACTCTATTTCCGAAACCGTCCTTTTTCTGCTTCTGCTCACTCTTGATTACCTTTGATCAGCTCTCCTCTGCTTCTCCGTTCTCCGGAAGCAACCTGAATAAGCCAGTAAAGGAGACAGTGTGTACGAAAAGCACATGAACAGCTAGAATGTCGCTAGGCCTTGTTGCCTAGACAAAAATAAGGACATTAGTATAAATTGCTCTACTTGAAGCCCAAGCATTAGTTCTCAACATAATGTCTTGTAGATAGTAAAAAATGCATCTTCATTCTACTGAAATTAGTAACAAAATTCCTAGTGGGTTCAGTACTTAATGGAACAAAAATTTTAGCTCCTGATTAAGATTTTTGGAGTGGTTTGGGAAACATTGAGTGAAACAAATGTGTTTAAAGCCAATTGAGGAGTTAGTATTGTGCCAAAAGTTTTCTACGGGTCCTCTACAGGGAACAATTGCAATTTGCTATTGTATAAGCAATCATAGTACAAACAAGGGCAATAGTACACAAAAAAAAAGTCATTTAACCATCATTTAGGAAGGTGTCCCAGTTCTGAAAACCCCCTTAAGCACATGTTTAATTCCTACTCTTTTAAGGAGATGTAAATAAATACCAAATACAAACCACATGTGGATGCTATAGAGTATAGGTGGACTTAAATACGTATGCAAGTGCTTTACAAAATTTAGGGCCTGATATGTAGTCTCCAGTGTAAATTGTATTTATTTATTAATTTACGCCTGCATGCTCTGGCTGTGCTGTTACATTTGCCTCCACCAAGTTTACCTACCAAGATAGCTCTTAGGGGGAGAAAACTGTGAAAAGTAGATCCAAGAATATGATTTCATAATCAGAGACACCGATTATATTTCAAGCTATTGCCAAAGAGACAGTTTCTCACTTGTCACCATCTTCATTACTGGTTCTTGATGCTTTTTTTGCTAGCACTTTGTGGCAGTTTATTCATCAGGATTAGAACCACACCTGTCTGAAAATAATTTTGTTTTACTGCTAGTTTTTCTGTGGATCTGTTCCCTTCTGCAGCTGACAGTGCAACCACAGGAGCAGGCAAGCCAGGACAAGCAGGTGACAAGAATATCCAGATAGGGGTGGAAAGGCTGGACTGTGCTTCTGGCAGCAAGACAGGCTTAGGTTGACTGAAACCAGACAGGAAACCAAATATCATAATTTTAAAATAGACCTCACATTTTAATAGCAATTGTAGTGCTTTTTTTATTTCTCAAGTATTAAGGGTAATTGGCAAGATATTCAAGACAACTGTTTCTCCTGCAAAGCAAGAGACAACACAAAACCAGAAATATTTGCTTAAACTCAACATGAATTCATATAGTATGCAGATATGCTTCCTAATGATACAATAGTTTTTGCATTCCAATAGCTATAAAAAGATAGTTTTGGAGGTAACAAAGTGTTGCCAGGTGGCATATACCAGCATGGCTCCATTATTGACAGTTGGTCTGCTCTGAATTATATCAGTAGAAGGCCAGATTTACAATAAGTTAGAGGCCAGACTGGAGACATGTAATTTCTAATGGTATAAAGATCATTCTGTTTTAGCATAGTGCTTCCAGAAGCTTATAGTATCTTAAATATACAAAGTGTAAACTGTAGTTCCTAATGTGAACCTTTTCCCTCCCCATTAGAATCAGTAAGGGTTGGTACAGGAGAGACTCAGGGAAAAAATTGAAATATGAAATGCTTTGTAGTTTATGTGTTGAATTGCTCATCTTCAGTATTATACAGACAGAATATGGCAAAAAATGAAAAACAGTTTGGGTAATGAACGTTCCCATGCAAAAGAAAAGTCGTGGTTTAACCCTAGCCAGCAACCAAGCACCACACAGGCGCTCGCTCACCCTCCCACCCCCCGCAGTGGGATGGGGGAGAGAATCAGAAGGGCAAAAGTAAGAAAACTCATGGGTTGAGATAAGAACAGTTTAATGATTGAAATAAAATA
>NW_008795127.1:2884056-2886038 GCF_000699145.1 Aptenodytes forsteri | reverse complement strand
CCCCCTCCCAGCTTCTTGTGCACCCCCAGCCTTCTCAGTCGGTAGAGCATGGGAAGCTGAAAAGTCCTTGACTTAGTATAAGCACTGCTTAACAACAACTAAAACATCAGCATGTTATCAACATTATTCTCATCCTAAATCCAAAACACAGCACTGTACCAGCTACTAGGAAGAAAATTAACTCCATCCCAGCCGAAACCAGACAGGTAATAATTGAAATTCAAAGGGAAATCATCCATTTGAACAGGGACAAAAATGCCTTCATTTTTTTTCCCCCAAAACTTTGTGTTAGAACTCCCCAAACAACTGCATTAACAAATAAACAAGAATAAGATTGATCGGCTAATTTGCTTCTTCATTTTGTCTAGAAAACACAATAACTATCTTAGCTGGGATATGTTAACAGACTTGTTTGAAGTGATTTTAGGGTTGCTCAACAGTATCCCCAAAAAAATTCCCTCCCGCATCAAAACTCCATGCATTGAAAGTTCTCTTTTACCCCAGCTATTCATTTTTTTTCTTCAAAAGCAGCTACTATGATCTATTATACCAAAAATTATAGAACAATTAATCTACAAACTCTCAAGTATTCTAAACCTCTGTGTACTAAAAAGCCATGTGACATTTTTGTCAGCAGTGATTATTGTCTATGAATGCATGAGACTCACTTTCCTAAATTACATCAACCAATTTAGCCTGTATATAAACTACTCAGGAAGCCCCACTGGAGATTTGGACTACCTACCTACTGTCTTTACATGTACATCTATTTCACACTTTGGTGGAGTTACTGTCATACAATACTATTGCTGTGAAATGTTATAAGCAGTATGTAGCATGTACAGTATATTCACCTGTGGTTTTTTTTATATTTATGCTATTGGTTTCACCCAAGAACAAATAAATCGTTTGATAGTTTTAGAACTGCAAATGTTTGCCCCCTGAGAATACCCTGTGTAGACCACTCAGCAAAGAAAGACCTCTGCATCACCTTTTGTTCAAAGCTCAAAGCCATTCTAGATCACAGGAATACCAAAAAATACCAAAGAAAAATAAGGACTGCATTTTTGCCCTTCACTACTTACACAATCTTTTTCAAATTTTTCAGTAGTTTTAAAGAAGTTTTCTCATTTCTTCTAGAAAACTGTTTGCTAAATTTCAGCCCAAAACACTACTTGTCAATATTAATACAACCTGAGAAGATTTTGCAAATGAAAATATTCTATTAGCGTCTATACTGACTGAAGCTGGTTCACAATTACTGTTGATTATCCAGTTGCTGCAATGTGAAAAATATGTTATAAAATTCCAACATGCATTTAACAGCTGATCAGATACTATTTCATGTGTAAATAGAAGAAGACACTGAGAAAATACTCAAACAGGGTGGGGAATATGCAAGGGAATTTATTATTAATATGAAATGACAAAAAAATTTGTAAGCCCACTTTGGAAATTTCAGTCTAGTTCAGAGGGGAGAATCAAAGGGAAAAGGGAGGGAACTGAATACAACAGAAGTAAATTAGAATTGTTTGCAGGAAAAAAAAATATTTACACCATAAATGGAAGAATTTTATTGATCTGAATTTCAGTCCCAGGGAACATCTACTGAGATAACTGAGGAAGCTTAAATCACAGTAAGATGACTCGTGGAATAAGAGAAAAGTGAATATAATGGTACAGGAGCTCAGGAACAGTCTTAGCTGGATTATAAAAATGAGCTAGTGGTAATACATATTTAGAACATCTACTGAGATAACTGAGGAAGCTTAAATCACAGTAAGATGACTCGTGGAATAAGAGAAAAGTGAATATAATGGTACAGGAGCTCAGGAACAGTCTTAGCTGGATTATAAAAATGAGCTAGTGGTAATATGTATTTAATATATTCATAGAATCATAGAATCATTAAGGTTGGAAAAGACCTCTAAGATCATCGAGTCCAACCGTCAACCCAACACCACCATGCCCACTAAACCATG
>NW_008795127.1:2861007-2882050 GCF_000699145.1 Aptenodytes forsteri | reverse complement strand
GTTGTATTTCCAGCAGACATCCGGGAAGTTGAAGTCCCCCACGAGAACAAGGGCTAGCGATTGAGAGACTTCTGCCAGCCGCTTGTAGAACGCTTCATCCGCCCCTTCATCCTGGTTGGGTGATCTATAACAGACTCCCAGCAGGATAGCTGCCTCGTTGGCCTTCCCCCTTATCCTTGCCCATATATTACCTTCACAGAGGAGGTCTCTTATTCCACTAAACTTTTCATTCTGTTCAATGGGATTTTTTTTTTCCCAGGGTCCTAGCATATCATGTTGTAGTCATGGATTAAAGATATAAAGGAATCAAGAGAGTAGTAAAGCAGGGAGGAGTGGTGTTATTTTCTTTTGGAACAGCTGGTACACCTCCACAAACCAAATATCTGGAGATCTTGTGTGATCATTAATTTTTCATAATCAGAAACGTTCAAGTCAGATAGAGAATACCTTCTTCATGAACATAAAATTAAACATGAAGATAAATTGTTTACAATCAAATTTTAAATAATCTGTGCAGTCCTGAGGAAAACAATTGGATGAATTCAATCCCTGTACAACAGGCCCCATTGTTAAATAATTAAGAATATAGGTGGTACTCCCACAGCAAAGGAATTTTAATTCTTGCTAAGCTTTGAAACATAAATTTAACCAGTTTAACTACCAGTGAAGTCTGTGTTTGTACGATTACTTGCTGGCTGACACAGGAGATTGAGAGCAACAAAGCCAGTCAACAGGAAATTCAAGGCATATTGAATTACAAAGGTATGTTGTCCAAGTCTAGCCTGCAGTGCCCAGTACTGCCTTTGCCAGAGTACAACCAAGAGGGGCAGCTCACATTTTAATTAGCTGAACATTTTTAATGTGCAGAAAATTACTATTATTAGCTAATTCAACGGTTGTCTTATCAGGTTCAGTTCTAGACGCAATGTTTCAAAAGAGCACTTGTGTTTGGTCTTGTTTGTCTTGGACATAATAAAAGAGCCATCTTCCATCTACATAGTTTCAAATCTCAAATAGTAATCACTTAGTGTTGTGTCAAACATTAAACCTCAATATTTTAGTAATTATTGACTTAATGGAAGAGACCTAGCAAATTAAATAATTTTCATTGCATTATTTCAAATTATGTCATACTACAGCAAATCTGATGTAATACAGTCTGATATTGCTGTAAATTTCCAAAGATCTTAACATTTGCTATCAAAAAACTTATTAAACATATGTAGATTTGGCAACAGAAATGAAATATTTACTTCAGATAGCTTTTTTAGTCACAGTTTTCACTGTGTTCCCTGACAGCAAGTAATTGATTCATCTTCTCATTCAGGGTTAACAAGTGCTCGCCTTAGGGCTTATACAGCTGTGGTGACTCCGTACCCTGTACATGCTGCAGGTAGCAAAGAGTAACAGCATCTTCACCAGCAAGACAAGAATTGATATGCAGCCTACCCCAGATGTTTTTATTACTTTTCAATTAAATCCAGCAGAACAAATTGCATGAGTGGTTCTCATCGCTCCACTGCAAAATTAGCCCTGTTAACTTAAAACTCCGAGGTAATGTAATCCTGATAGCTTAAAGGTTTGTGTCCACCCTGTTGGATTTTCACAGAAGTGCATGAGAAGCAGTCACACAGTCTATTCTGATTGCTTGACGGCTGATAAAAAAAAGTAATGGCATGAAATGTCATGTCATGTAATTACATATCATGTAATTACCATGAGACCACAGTCTGCTTTTCAGGGCACATGGCTGAGTATCCTTCCCAAACACTTAACCAGCACTGGCACATAGTTGAATCCTGTGACAAGAGAGCATTGTGCAACTAGCAAATGCTATTTGAACGTAACACTAATTCAAAGCTTTCCCTCCCCCCAAAAAGCCACAACAAATGAAGAAATTCTCTGAGAACAACTGCACTGCCAGTTGGAACTTTTTAATATACTTATTTTGGAGGTTATCTAGTAAAAAATAAATTACAGATAGCATTTAGCTAAAAAGATGGAATTTGTTCTAGCCATTCAGAGCGATTACTGAGACAAGGGGGGTTGTCATGGATATGTGTGCTGAACAGTAAATTTGTTCAGAGCCTCATCACAAGAAAATATGATGTTTACTTTGGAGAAATAAAACAGTCAATTGCCATGGAGGGTCTTTCAAACACTTGCATTTCAGTGCCATTCACCCTGCAGACCAATTAAAATGTGTCTTTATAAAAATGACCCATTGAGAAAATGCTGTGCTACTTCACCATCATCTATGGGACAAGAAAATTGTGTTTCTATGCATCACTTGTAGTAGAATAAAGTCATTTTAATAAAGAATTGTAACAGAATTAATGCCTCTAGCTTTAAAATTAATTATTAGACTTTCTTGATATTTATCTTACCCTGAAAATTCTTATTTTGTGACAGCATCCTTTTTTTCTTTCATATTATCTCTGAAATATTGCAGTTTATAATGCAATATAACTACATAATGCACATTGAAAATACCATCCTAATTTTCTAATCAACTCAGTGATGATTGTGAAATAGCTGTTGTGCAGTATATTAACACTTTGCAAACATGTTTCCACACTCGAGATATCAGTTATATCCCTGCTTTGTGGTTGGTACAGTGACTATTTAACTTCAAACTTCACAAAAAAATTGAAAGGTATAAATGATTTGGATAGTCTAAGCTCTGATACAGATGAAAAACTAATCTTACACAAGAGAACAGTCTGCTTTGTGTTCTGATTTTGCGAATCCTTACTACTATTACTAAACATTCAAAGATAAGGTTTGCTTAAGTTAGGATAAATCTCATTCTTCCATTCCATTGCAGACCTAGAAGGCAGATATCAGCTAAATATTCTCGAGACTGCTGTGTTTGCGGGCCACCAAGTGTTATGTGAATAACTGCTTTTAAAAATTAAAAAAGGCAATTATGGTTCAAATAAAAAGTTGAGACACTTTCATTTGAAACTCTGTCAGCAATAGCATATTTTTATGTTATTTTCCTAAATATTTTCCTTTCTGTTTATTAGAATTATATAGCAAATAGTTTGAACAGCCTTAAAACTGCTTCAGTGAGTAAATTGTGTTTCTGGAAGACCAGTTTTATCCCCATCAATGTAGACTTTATAGTTTAATCTTTCCTCTATGACTCCGTTGAAGCACTACTTTTTATCTGTTTCTGCAGCACATTTTTGAGGGCTGTCTTTCTGTTATTCTTTCACAAGTCAATGTAGAACTTCCCACAAGCTTAGACATACTCTTCTTGGATCTTTACAATTCATCTCTTTGAGAATATGTGGCTGAATTAAATAGATGAGTATTTGAGTCTGAAAGCACTCTGAAAGTATTTCAGAATTAGGCATGTTTCTCTTCAGACAGCCTCAGAACAATACAAAGTTAGACAAAACAAAGGCCAACATACATACATACATACATACATACATACTTATCCTGTATCAGCTTCCTTTGTAAGTAGTTTATTATAATCTCCTAAGGAATCTCCACTCCATCTTCTTCTCCCTTCCTCCTGGACGTAGGAAATACGGAGAAACTGCCTTTTCGGAGTCCTGGTTCATCTTGTTTTCTCTGTAAAATGACTGATGAAAGACTCATAGCCTTGCAAACACTTTTTGTTGCTCCCAGTTCTTTGGTAGGAGAGCTTCTACTTCCCAAAGACTTACTTCCTCACACAGACACAGATTTTGCTGTTTTCTTACCTTGCTGTTCAGATAGTATTCTATTGTTGCAATTTGTGCCTCCACCAGCCATCTCAATATTTGGTGGTTTATTACAGCTATAGCATTGGCTATGTCTATAGTATGCTCCCTCTTTCTGATGAAAATTTTACACAATTTTTTTTTATGTTTGGATTGAGGGAGGTCAGTATTCATGAAGTTTGTGGATCAAAGAGTCATTCAAATTTTGTTTGGCAAAATTTTCTCAAAGACGTGGGGGTTTCAACAATATAGGATCTTATGTGAACATCCGTCCTTCTATATTTTCACTTTCCCTTCCACTGATCTACTTAATATGCTTTCATCCCCCTCTATTAGGCAACTGTGTGCCTACTCACATGTCTCATGTCAAGCTCAGTGAACCTAGCACCATCTACGCTATATTCACAAACACTCCCTCTCTTTTAAATTATTTTTCTAGTGCATAGACAATAGGCACTCATGCTTTCATTAGTTGTTCCATTTCTTATTTCAAAAGAAACTCAACATCTTTGCTTTTTTGACTGTTAGGAATGAAGTAGTGACTCCAGAGAGAAGAGAATGGAAGATGCATTAAAATAGACAGGAGAACAGTAGCAGGCTCGTTCCATAGCCCAAGAGCAACAAGTACATTGAGAAATAATCAGATCTCCTAAGGATCAGTTAATCAGGTGGTTTCAAGAACAGCAACATCTTTAAGAGCAGTTGATTCAGAAACATATTAACCAAGTGCCACTACTCATGCTGCAAGCAGTTACTGTCCTTTCTTTACCATAGCTGTGCTCAGACCCATCTGCCAAGCAACCTTTCTAACACAGGAATAAATGACCTGTAGGACTCTAAATGAATCACTGCTGCAGTCTGCAGAGTTTTGAAAGCCTCCCCGTTGCGGTTTAACCTGGCTGGCAGCTAAACACCACGCGGCCGTTCGCTCACTCCCCCGCCTCCAGTGGGATGGGGGAGAGAATCGGAAAAAAAAAAAAGTAAAATTTGTGGGTTGAGATAAAGACAGTTTAATAGGACAGAAAAGGAAGGGAAAATAATAATAATAATGATGAATAATAAGAATAAGAATATACAAAGCAAGTGATGCACGATGCAATTGCTCACCACCCGCCAACCGAAGCCCAGCCAGTTCCGAGGCAGCAGTCCCCCCGCCCTGGCCAACTCCTCCCAGTTTCTGTACTGAGCGTGACATCACATGGTATGGAATATCCCTTTGGCCAGTTTGGGTCAGCTGTCCTGGCTGTGCCCCCTCCCAGCTTCTCACTGGCAGGGCATGAGGAGCTAAAAAGTCCTTGGCTAGTGTAAGCACTGCTTAGCAACAACTAAAACATCAGTGTGTTATCAACATTATTCTCATGCTAAATCCAAAACACAGCACTGTACCAGCTACTAGGAAGAAAATTAACTCTATCCCAGCTGAAAACAGGATACTCCCCTATGGGTATGAGGGAACTATCTTTTCTATTTTTTAAATTTTGCATTTATTTTGTAGAGGGACTGAATGTATTTTATCCTTATTTGTATTGTGATTTACAGTCTTCTAGGGAAACACAGGGAAGTATATTGTGCGAATGCATCTGTCACAGGCCAGCTAGACAATAACTAGAAGAAAGATGTTTTGCCTACTGACATTCAGGTATGCCTACCTCTGGGTAGGCAGAAGAAGTCTTACATCACGGCCTTTCCAAGGACTCTTTTGTCTATGTCCTTGAAGTATACTGTCTGAATAGTTAAACCTGGGATAAAGTGGCTCGCTCCTCCAGTGAGGAGCACTTTCCTCTCAGATCAGGAGCACTTTCTTGTATTCTTTAATCCTTGGAGATCGCATACATATTATGGAGCAATAAGCTCTAGAGGCAATAAAGATATTAAAACTGACAGCAGTGAGAGTCTTTAGGAGTGGGATCAGAGGAGAGATTGCAAAGTCATTTATCTTCTAAGCATTGCCATATAAATGTCAATGTAGCTCTTATTTTGTAGACAAAGGACTTGAAGAGGTTAGGACAGAGGCACTGACAAACAGCAATTGTAGGGACAATCAATTTGTCATAGAAAACTTGAAGTGAAGAAATACCTTTTAATTACCAATAAATTCAACACCCAGGAGTGACTTTAATAATAACTAAGGAATTACCCTTCTTTACCTGGCAATAAGTCTAGCTTGCAAATGAAAACAATTCACACATAGAAATAAAACATGAATTAGTAATTGGGCAAAGACTCCCAGGTAGTGTGATAGACTACTAACAAACAGGACTTCTAACAGAGATTGAAGATGGAAGAGGTATTTGAACCTCACTGTCCTTAGTGTCCTATATGAAATTGTACACCTAACAATTGATCAGTGTCTGTAGACAATGCAGGCAGTTTCAGAGGAATTAGTTATTTTTTATATACACACACATATAGATACGTATCTATATCTCTCTATATAAATATATATAATGTGCTTTTATAATGCTAGTGCTTGCCTAGTTTAAAGTGAAAAACGCTTGCAATGCATTTGAGTCTCTTTGAAGGCCCACTGCAGAAAAGACTTGAAAATGCCAGACAAACTGCCCACCTTTCAGAGTCCTCAGCATGAATTCTGAAATAACTATGAAGAGGGAGATGCCTAATGGATGGTAAATAGTTTAGTAATCAGTACTTGCACAACCCTTTCTATAAAAGGCTTTCAAAATTATTTTAAAGACCTAAATATTATCAGTTTGAGTTTAAGAACAGGAAATTGTTGCACAGAGTTCTCAAGTGTTACAGAGCAATTTTTGTCCAGATATTCTGCTCTTGAGCTTTCTGACTCTTCAGTCTTCTAACTCTTCTGACTCTTTTGGTTATGGTGGGGAACTTATTAACGTGGTGTTTGGACGTGAAATTCTAGCCTGCTTCTTTTTTCCCCCACGCTAATTAACCTACCTCTAAAGCTAGAATTTATATGACAGAAAAAAATCTAAAGATGTGATAAAGCATTAACACAAAGAAATATGAAAAAGCTGATTTTTCTACTGATTTACAAAATGATTTACATAAAGGTCTAAGGTTTTTCAAATTTTAGGATGAGTGAAAACTCTCATCCTAAACTTGGCTCTAAAGCTTTAATTTCCTTGGTTCTTTTCTTAAAAGGACTGTCTAAAGTCAAGTCCCTACACTACACTTGCGCTCTGAAGTTCATTTTCAGTTTATCCTTGACTTGACCGATAATGAAGGCCACACTCCTCTGTAGTCTGCGCATTTTCTTTTATCTAGGTCAGAATGAACATGTCACATTGTAAATATTTTAGAAACTTTGCTTTCTGAACTAAATGGCCTACAGTTATTATTAGTTTTGATGTAATCAGTTGGATGTAGCAAATAGACCTTTATCTTTCACTAGGCTGTTATTGTTTGAACTATAACACAAAAATAATTTGGCATATACAAAACACTTCAGTGAAACAGGAAGCCAAATGTTAGTGGCAGGAAAGAATACTGAAACATAAAACACTAGCTAAGACACACCGAAATACAAATCTCAAAAGAAAAACCCTAGAAGTTTAGAAATGCTGTGATGCTCAGAAGTAGGCAGTATATATGCTGAAAAACACCAGTAATGCTTTATCCCAGTGAAGTAGGAAGTGTTATTCTGTTTACCAATGGAAAGTAGAGATGAATCTGTGAAACAGTCATGAAATGAATCCTCATCTTTTGAGACCTTGCCTAGATCTTTAAACATAAAATCAATCTTCATTATATCATATAGTGGAATTCCATTAGATTGAGTACCTCCCCTTCCACAGAATTGGATCCATGAGCAGATTATTTCTCCATCAAGGCCAGGAAAGATGTACAATCACCAAAATCAGAACACACCCGCCCCAAAATATCCATTCCTCCCTCCTCAATTCTACTTTTAAATTCTTACAATTTGCCTCTTTTGCTCTTTTTCTGAAAGGGGATATTTGATCTGAGAATTGTCATCAAACCGCTGCTGACAGTAACCTCTTGCAAGCCTCTGTCATCAGTAGATATGACCAGCAGCCACAAGTTAGGGATGGCTAGAAGCACTATATCGTGTGAGGAAATGTGGTCTTTAGCCAGTATGATTTTGTTAAAAGTTGTAACTGATATTTTCACAGTTCAAAATAGTCATAGCCCAATTTGATCCAATTTATATCCTGCATGGCAGTTGAGATAATTATGACTGAAGATAAACGTAACATAAAGAAATCTGAGAGAGACCGGCAGTGTACTATCTGCAAACTTGATCTTTCACTGAAGCAGAATACATGGATGCGGTTTAACAGAAAGGTTGGGGGTTTTTTTCTTTCTTTGTACCTCACAAAAATTTTGTGACAATATTTATCTCACACCTTGGACAAAATAAAAAGAGCCTTTCCCCTTCCAAATAGTGCATTTGTTACTGAGTTTATAAATAGGCATCATCAGCGCTAAACACACTAGAGGGCCAAGAGAAAAAGGATGTATAATCGTACATTTATAAAATCTCATGCTCTTGTATGGCAAAATAAAAGGAGAATAAGATGAACTACTGAGAATTAGTTATGTAGAGAGTAGAGTGACTTTCCAACACATAATACCTTTTGTTTTAGCTGTTGGATTTACTGCACTGACTAGAGTGAGTTGATCAGATCTTTTCCAGATGAGTGTCACAAGAAGTCTTTTAAACCTAACAGTTCCACTAAGTATGGATTTAGCCACCATATATACAATATAAAAAGCAAATTCTCCTGCTTTCAGAGAGCTTACCTCTTAGTGTGTTGCACATGAGCAACAAGTGGATGAACTGAGATACCTGGTGCAACAGCATTATGAGAGTAGCATTATGCCACTGGAGGTGGGTTAGCAGAGAGAGGGTGTTACCTGGGTGTGTATGGAAATGAACCAGAACATCACAAAAATAATTTTGAATGTTTGAAGAAGTTAAATTCTTACTACAGTGGCAGCCAGCCACCATTATTTTTCAGTAAACTACTAAAATTTGAACTGTTCATTATCATCAACATTTTGAATCCCATGAAAATTATATTTGCTTTCTGTTAAAGTTATATTCTACTTCTATTCAATTTTTTCTATGGAACGATATCTTCTACAGAGTAAAACTGTTCATTTAATTTTCAGAAACCTTTGGCTTTTTACTCAATGTACAATTTTTAAACCTTTTCAAGTTGCAACTTATAATATATGAGATGTAATTAAAATGTTTCAGACTGTTACAGACAATGCACTTGCTCTAACATTTCTAGTCTGATAAGCAGTTGAGTACTAGTTTTTATTATTTCCAACATTGTATCTTAGACCTTGCCAGTCTGATGACTCAAACTGCCAGATTGAATTTAGTGATAGACTGTGTGGGATGTAAAGTTACTTTACAGGATTTGTGCCTTATTGGCATAGTGGTTTCATAAGCTTGAACCCACATATTTCTTACTATGCATGGGATGCAGAGCACTCTGCATATGCACAGAACATAAACATGCTTTTAAATGATGTATAGGACCTCCAGAATTCTTAAGACAGTCATGATAAAACATAGTAAAAACTGCTGCTTAGAGAACGAGGTTGACTTAAAACATTATGTTATTTTTTTCTGAAAACAAGATTTTCTTTTTTGCTTGAATTGGAATCACTGAGTTGCATTTTTAAGCTATTGCTAAGTGGAAATCATGCTATCAGTAATTCTCTTGCCTCTCACTTATTGAATGTTTCAACTTCCTATCTTAACAGCATTATCAACTTTTTCAGGATGAAATTCATCCTCAGTCAAGCCCTTTAGTTCCTTTTTTTAGAACTATTTTTATTTCACATTAAGGCTTGTCTTCATAAGCATGGCTTTATTTTGCTACTTTTATTCCTATTTTGATCTGCTTGTTAACTTTTGAGCCTGTTTTGGCTTGGATTTTAAATTATTTCTATGCAAAATTTGTTTTGACTTTTAAGAAAGGTTTTTTCTTTTCACAAACAACGAGCAAGTGGACACACAATTCTCATCTATAAACACTGTTAGTTTTGATGAATCAGCATTTCAGGACAGGGCAGCAAAGTACCTGGCTCAACTCACTGAACATGACAGACCTCATATTGACATCCATGTATGTGGTCAGGAGGGGCATAAACAGCAAGCACAATTTTCCAAAAGAACATTAAACGACAGCAGGAAACTGCAGCATAGTTCAGTTACCCGTTTCAAATCAGAGCCTCTGCTTCTGTGCCTACACTGCATGTTACAGGGCTATGTGGAGCTACTTGAGCTAATCAGAGAGTGGCACCTTCCGGCAATAATTTATCCTGTAGGTAAAGTAAGTAGCATGCTGTTCCGTGATATTGCAGTGAAAATTGTTGGACATGGTTCTGTCTTTTCAGATGCCTGGGGGTGTCGCGATGTGACAGGTAGACATACCCTTATTACTGTGTTTGCACTTCTAATAGTTCTCAGCTGTCCTTTTTTCTTCCTAGCATCTTTTTAGACTCAGGCAATACTTGCATCCTTCTGCTTGTTTATTTCACACAAAATTATTTTATAGCTGTAAGTCATCATCATGCTGCTACTTCTTAATACTTTTTTATTTAATACATATACTTTAACTCTTATCTTTTGTAACTTTTATAATGCATCATTAGCACAGCATACAGAGATTCATTCCTTAAATTTCTGTGGAGGTTTTTAGGTTACTTTTTTCTGTCCCAAGGCTTTGCTAGAGCTGTGGTGTTTATCTTAGTTGTACCATCACATGGGGCACACATTTGCAATATCTCTGATAATAATCAAGAAACTCTTGATTACTTAAAACTCGTATTGCATAATATGTGAAGGAACAGAGTAATAATTTGTCTTTGGTCTGAAGTTTTTGTTCATGCTTTATATTCACCAGCAGGTGTTGTTAAGCCTAAATTTATCCCTACTACTGAATTTGTTTAAAAAAAATGCTAAAAAATCCATTTGAAGAATGCTCTGCATGGGACAATATGCATCGCTGAATCTGCTCACTTTTTCCTTTTTGCCAGACCTTATACAGATTTATATCACACAGCTGGGATCCTGCAAACTTCAGAATACATTTTGAAGGAAAGACAATTTAAGATAGCAAACATAAATGAAACATGGGATAAAACAGTTACGAAAGCCATAGAGTAATGCTGGCACCAGAATAACTGGAAATCAACTGACAATGATGATACTTTGAAACCTTGGGAAGGCTTTTAATCATGAGAGTAATAAAGCTGCAGAACAACTTTCCAAGTGTAGAGGAGGAGAAGGCCTCCAAGAGTTACGGTCAAAATATTCTTATGGCCAAAGATAAACACATCATATATGGTAAGAATTTACTCTTAGTCCAGAGAATGTTTTAATGGATTAATAGTCCAAATTATCTAATGAATACAGAAAAGGCTCATTAATATTACAGTTAAAATTATTATATAAAATAACCTTCCTAGTATCATTCCTTCTTCTCTGGTATTGTACTCACCCTATTAATATTCCTCTGGGTCCTAAGACTGAAAACTTCAGTCTCTCTCAGAAGAGTGAGGAAAAGTTATGATTTGTTGTTGGAATTCTGAGATCTTCAGCAGGACAAGCATGATGTCCATCTTGGGGGTTTTTTCCTCCTCGGTCTTGTTCTACCTGTGTTTATTTTTTATCTTTTCTTAACACAGTCTGCTTCCTTGAAAGTTGCCCCCAGCGTCCCCCAGCCCCTGTTCTTTGTGGCACTGTGGTTCCCTGCAGCTTTACCACCCAGACTGTTCCCAGCATGCAATCTAAAACTGGTCGCTGCACAACTATTAAACCAAGATAAAACCAGCTCAGGCCAGGGGGAGCAGAGAGAGGTGCTGAGTCTCTGCACTGCTGGGTCAGTACAAAGCCTGGCGCCTTCTCCTCATAATGGAAAAAATCATATTTACTGGGCTATGGAAGACACAGCTTGAGAATTTACAAGGGGATTATATTTTCCTGTAATTTCAAGAGATTGGGCCCACTGACCCATGAGTGACCTCAGCTTCCTATTTTTAAGTACTTAACTCATGTGCATGGTAGTGGGCTGTGTGTAATTACAGATGAAGTATCAGAAGCATTAGAAGTGTTAGAATGACAGACAAGGTTCTTTACTAACAGTAGTTCACTAAATGAAATCTAATAATTTATTTTCTCCAGTGAAATTTTAAGTTTTTTAAAATGCCCCAGATCTGAAATAATTTTAATAATGTTAAATAAACACTTTTGACCAAAAAATTGCCATTAGGACTTTTTAATTAAAATGTCAAAGGTTTTGATGGAGGAAGGGTTGTTATGTTTTGTTTCCGGTTTTTATGTTTGTTTTCATGATTTGTTTTTTCAGGGCCATCTGGGCTAAGGCCCCTGTTTCCAGGAGTGATTACATATTTATGTTATGCATTTACATTAGATATTAACTGGAAAAAGTATAAATCTTCAAGTTAGAAATCTTAAAAAGGAATTGATTTGCAGAATAGAGACTCACTACTGAGTCCACTAGAGACTGGATTACATAGATAAGTTAGTGTTTCATTACCTCTTTCTGCTTGCATGTAATTTGCATAGTGTCATGATGACCTGCTTGCAAAAAGGATGGTGGGTACTCCAGCTCAAAATGCTCGGTTATCTCACAGTCACAGAGCACACTCATGGTGGATGTATCTGCAAACTCCTCAACATAGTGAGCAGCATAACATAATGATGCTCTTACTGAGTAAACACAAGGTCATCCCTCATCCTAACTATGTGAGATTTGGTATCACATTTTTCAATGATAAACTTTACGGTAAGGTTTACCTGAATTCAGTTGGATTTGATTCTGTATTTTTAAAAGGTAAAATTTTCACATGGCTAGAAATAATCGCTATGTTCTCTGAAGAATTCTCCCCATCTCTAAATTTTACTGATCTAGAAAAATTGCTTTTTCTGTGCTTTTTCATACAAGCGTATACTCTCTACTTTCAAACAGTTGTGACTGTTTCATCATAGTACAAGTTCAAATTCTTAATGAGATCCTGCATGAAATGTGAGATTATTGTTTCTCATTTCAATTTGCTCTGATTTCATACTTTTTCCTGTGCGCTATCAGATTCTTCTGAGCAAGGAGGTACGGGCTATACTTGCACTGGAACTGAATGCTTGGTAACCACTTCCCAGAGCAATGTAACGGCTACCCAAGTGTTGGCTGAAAATGAATTCCATCTTTTTTTTTCCTGAACGATTTTGATATGGGAGCCCTTCTGGAGAGAATCCAGCAGCTGATTTATCTTGAGGTCCTGGATTGTGCTTGCACGGCTCATTTCTATAATCAAAGTCTGCTTCCTCCCCATTGCTTCCTGGCCAAAATTTGAAAGATGCTCCCCAGCTTCCCCCAGGCCCTGTTAACCCAAAGGGCTGTTGTTTGTTGCACTGTGCTAAACTGACAAAGCTCTACATACAGTTTTTACTAGTGTGTGAACTGGTGCTAGAGGAAACTGAGTGGAGCGCTTCAAAGCTCTTCTTTTGGACGCCCTGCAGAATTTCAAAGCAAGCTTGACAGCTTAAGATTTAGCATGATTTGATGAAATAGGGTCAGATGATGATTGCTTCATTTGTCTTATGATGACCGGAAGTAGAAGACAACTACTTCTGGTAGTGGAATTCTGGGTGCATTCAAGGAAAATGAATTGGGAAGAGTACACATCATTTAACAAAGTCAGCGTTGGAATAAAATGCAGTCACAGACTCTTTCACGTTAGCTGCACAACACGTGCTCAAGGTAATGCCAAAGTAAAGCATGACAAGTGCTGAAAAATTTGCATTTAACATTCTGAAATACATTTTCTCTCCTCCCCCCAAGATTTTAAAAAAATCACCAAAACTTCAATTCACTAAAAGAAGTGGCAAAACAAAGGTGATAGCAATTCTTTTAAACAATGTTGTTTCATTTATTGTGATAGCAGAGTCCATTTTATATAACATCTTTTCATTTTACAAACATGGGTATTAGTGGCTGCTAAACTGTATCATGTGGCACTTTCTACTGTGCCTAAAGGGCAGAGCAGAATTTGTTGTTTGGCAGTTATTTAAAACAGTTGTAAATTTTTATGCATTATTTAGAAAGCCTCATTTAACATTTTTATTTGGAGAAGAAAAGGATAAGTATTTGGAGCATGTACAAGTTAATCTTCAATTAGTAGTCTCCAGAAGAGAGAGAACTTTCTTAAAATTGTCATTTTCCTTGGGAAAAAAATCCTTAGAAAAACTCTTCAAACCTGTAATTAACAATGAGTGTTCAGTAACAGCATATGGCCAGACCAGCCTGTTAAAGCTTAGAGTCAGTGAATCTCTGCAAGATCTTACCCTGCTAACCATCACATGGGCATAACTCTCTGTTTGGGCCTGGAGATATATAAATTAACTTAAGTGAAAAAAAGACATTGTGTATGACAGTTCGAAATAAACATTCTTGGTAAGAAAGTTCATTCCATTGTAGTCAAAGGGAGTTTTACTATCAAATTTATCTGTCATTGTACCCACCATTTTAGTCTGCTGTCTTAAGATGCTCAGGAGGATCCAATCACGTGACAGATGGTTCATTTCTGCTTTCTACTGGGTCAATAGGTTTTATAAGTGCTCAGCATTTCAGGGAAACAAGCATTTAAAAGATATAAAAATATCTTAGAAAAATAACCTCTGGCAGTCAAATACTTTTAAAAAGTGGTGAATTAAAATATGGGAAGCCTTTGATTTTTCTGGATTGATAACATTTGGATGGTTCTAAGGATAGGAAATCTTTTCTCATCCATTAATGGCAAGCTTTGATTCCATATGAGTGAATAGAACAATCCTTAGTCTAACAGCATCTTCATATCACATTGCTTTAATTCCAATAGTAAATGATTTTTCTACTAAATTAGAAGGAGTGTCTGAGTTATTAGTCTTACTATTTAAAAGTGGTGAATTAAAATATGGGAAGCCTTTGATTTTTCTGGATTGATAACATTTGGATGGTTCTAAGGATAGGAAATCTTTTCTCATCCATTAATGGCAAGCTTTGATTCCATATGAGTGAATAGAACAATCCTTAGTCTAACAGCATCTTCATATCACATTGCTTTAATTCCAATAGTAAATGATTTTTCTACTAAATTAGAAGGAGTGTCTGAGTTATTAGTCTTAGGAATCTTAGAGTTTTACATTTCTGTTGCGCATGCAATTCTTCTTTAAACCCTGATATTAAACTCTAATTTTGTTATAACAGCAATTACAAGATGAATGAGAAACAGCCAAAGAGTTAGAGAAGTCCCGCATGAACACCAGGTATATCTGGTTCCTGTGCCAAAGGAGATCTCCATTTAAATTTTACATGAAAGGCGAATGAGTGAGAATGGCAGAAAGGAGAAGGTGAGGACTTTTTGAAAAACAAGTCCAAATTGTCTAATAATCACCTTAATTTTTTCCCAAAACTTTCAGTCTAAGAGCATTAGATATGGGCAGAGGGAAGTGGGAAGGCAGGAAGGAAGAAAGGAAGGAAAACACACAAACAGGCAGACAGGTAGGAAGGAATTAACGTCCTACTTTTCCTGCTGTAATTAGGCTTTGCAGACCTACTCAGCTTACGATATACTAATCCTGAAAGATCCCTTAAGTGGATGTTTTTCTTTTTTTCATTCACGTACCCTCAGCTTATTCCTGAAGGTATTGTCCAATACAGTAGTTCAAGTGTATGCTTTGGTACTTGCTGTCCATCACTTGTGAAACAATTTACCCAAATTCTCTCTTTACTGTTACACCATCTCAGTTTCAGTCCATTATGTTTGTTTAACAATTAGTTCCTGTCTCATAGAGCTGTTTGGTTTTCCATACTGAGGGCCAGGTAGCTCCCTTCAGCCATATCTCAAAGGTGGAAAAAACCTTGAAACAATGCTAATAAGCTACTCTGAGGGACAGTACTGGCTATTTTTGAAAACGTGAAATAAAAGCTACAAAGGAAAACAAAGAGCTGAAGTGCCAGAATAGGAAACTCCCTGTCTAGGAGATCCCTTTGTCTGTGCTAAGATCTCTCTCTCTCGCTGTCTCTCTCTCATATATGCTGACGGCTTACCTTCTCTTCATAATTTCTTTGCTGTGATCTGAATTGTTTGATAGCCTCTGATATAGTTTTTGACCGTTACCAATGTCCTTCATGTGCAGTGAAAAATGACAAGGTATTCCTAATGTAATTTGTACTCCACTGGTCTTTTTTTATATTTGTAAAATTTATTTACAGCCAATAATTTGTGCAAATGCCTTTACTACGTTTTCCACAGCTTTCCTGAAATCTATTCACTATATTTTAATTATTTTTTTTAATTACTCCATTCACTATGTTTTAATCCATTTTTAAACTATAGTCTATATCTTATAGTCTATATAATGAATATTTCTCCAGCTTAAAAGTGAAAAAGCTGACTTCTACCAAAGATTCATATTTTTAAAGCAAAAAACCAAACACTGTTGTCAGAAGTCATTCCAGTGAATTAGAATGATTCTGAGGTCATAAGGTGAAAAGCTTTTACTTTTGATAAGGGCCTTCAGGAGCAGAATGTTCAAAGTGGAAATCACAGACAATGTATGACACTTGGTTTCTTTACGGTCATTTAGGCATCTTTGATGTTATCTGCCATAGAACTAAGACAGGACATAATGACTGAAAAACTATGCGGATTGTGTGTGCCTAAATATAGGTAAACTGTAGTTGTCTTTCCCATTCTGCTTCTTTAAGGGCGAACATTCCTTAGAGCCTCTTTTTTCAAATTCTTCCACTATTGTGTTTACATTTAAGCTTTTGAAAGAAACATAGAAATATTCTTCTTTTTTTTTCCTGTTTCCTCTGGCTTTTTTGCTACCAAAAATCAATGCCAGCTTATTGCTATAAACAGATCTGCTTCTCAGACTTTGTTCTGAGTTCTTAGGCCTTCACTAATAAGTGAACTTCAGCAACTCTATGCCCAGACTTTTAGGCAAAGCAGTGACTATTTCTTTAAAAGGGACAGAAGGGCCAGCTTTTGACACAGCTTCAGTGCTAATGCAAAATTGTGCCAGTAAAGCCAGTATAAACGAGTGAGGAGTCATTAGGTTCAAGGAGTGGCACAGATAAGTTGATTACCAGGACTGTATTCTTGGTGGACTGGTAGACTGACAAATTATGAGAGGAAAACCAAACAAAATAAAAATAATAAATGCCCAAAGTCTCATTATATTGTCCCTTCAGACCTCTGGTGTAACACAGCCATATACATCCAGATATGTCTTCCAGGTACATCTATGTTAAATATGCAGTCTCTGGTTACAGCACAACACTGAACCGCATTCTATAGAGAGGGAACAGCAGAGATCAAGATACTGACAATGCCCAGAGGCCTCCGCAATGGCCGGGAACTGACTGGCTGTCACAAGCAGGCATATGGCCCAAGCAGATGAAACTGTCAAGTTCCCATCCAAGCTTCAAAGAAAGTCAACTTCTCCTGCTTCTCTCCCTTCCCCTCACCTTTCCCTTTACTCCCTGAATTTTGGGAAAAAAAATCTTCCTACTCTTACATCTAGTCATTGCTATACTACTGAGTGATGTTTCAGAGAAAGAAGGAAAAAACAACTGCAATCAAGAACATACCTGATCAGTTGTGCCTCTAGGAATACTGTTCTTCCTAACCCCTGTGGGTGCGTAGCTGAAGCCTCAGGGCAATATTCTTTTCTTAAAGTTCAGCAAAGAAGGAAATTAATAAACTAACACATAAATTCACAATTTTGTGCTTGAAAAGAATAATCCCAGTCAACTAACTCAAACATTCCTATAGGCCTGGAATTCCTCCCAGAAACTCTGTTAAACTATATTATTTAGGGGGAAAAAAACTGGTCTCATCCAAAACACACTAAGGGGTGGTTAATCTACCATTTTCCCTGGAAACTGTTTAATTGCCCTTACAGCCAGGAAATTGCTTCTAATTTCAAGGTTGAGTTTGTCTAACATCAACTTCCAACCATTAGATCCTGTTACACTTTGATCAGCAAAATTGAAAAGTACTCCATTATCTGACTTTTTTCCTGTGCATAGGCAGGTTTCTATAGGGATTCAGAAACATTTCACAAAACTCCTTGATCAGATGAGCTCTTAAAGGCTTGTTTTTCAGCAACACATAATTTTTGGAGCACTCATATGAAATGTCTTTCTGATTTTGACACTCTTCTCCACGTATGGATCCCAGAAGGGGACATAATATTTTAGCAGTTGGTTCATCAGTGTAATGTGCAGATGCAAACCTCAATTTCCATCTGCTCTGTGATATTCTTCTTTTTATGAATATAGTAGCATTTTGGCCACAAAACTGTGCTGAGAACTTATCCTTAGACAATACCTATACTTACGTCATAGTCCTCTGTGTGTCTTCCTCTTGGAATTGATTCTTGAATTTCAATAGTTTTAATCTGCGTTCTTTGCTTCCTCGTCTCTGGCTAGTATACAAACACATTGGTGATCATTTAACCAACTAATTCACGTCACTCCATGACCCTGTAATATAGCTATTATGTACCATAATTCCTAGTCTGTATGCCATCTGCAGACTTCTCCAGGAAGTGTTTAATATCACCATCCTAACAGATGACAAAGAAACTAAGTAGGGCCAAATAGAGAATTGGTCTCCAAAAGATCCTACTTGAATAACCATATTTGTTTGTATATCTCACATTTCAAAATTTGTCAATGAGCCTGTTTCTAGTCCAGTCAGCTTGTGAATTCCACCTATGTATGTATTTAATCAAAATGCATATCAAAAGCTTTGAAGAAATCCCTGTGTCTTTAATCATAACTATCATCACCTTCAGCTAGTCTCTAAAAACATGATTGAGTTTGTTTAAGGAGATCGACTTTCCAAGAAACTCTAATGACTAGCACAAATTAGACTTTTACTTTTTTGAGTCCTAAATTAAACACCCCATTAGATAGTCAGCTTTTAGGTCACACTAAATGATTTATAACTTCCTAATTGTTTCTTTTAACCCTTTTAAAATATTAGAGCTGTATAAGCAGTCTTCAGCTTTTGTTCAATATTGTCATCAGTTTTTCAGAAGTGCTCTCCTCATTCCCTTTAGGCTGTAGATCATAAAAAAAGGAAAACAAACAAACAGGCAACTCAGCTGGCTTTCTAGTGGTACCCATTGTCTTACATGAGTTTGAAAATTTTGCTCCGTACTTGGAGAGAAATGCAAACTGTAAAGGGGCCTCAGCTGGGAATATGATGTGTCCAATTCCCAGTAGACAGATGAAAAGGGCATGCAAAATCAGCATGTTTAAAATCTTCTGGGATGTTCAGAATCATCTGGGATGTAGTATTATGTGACAGACCAGCTGGAAAATAAACAGTTTCATTGGAACACTGCAAAAAAGGTGTTAAACTGAGATTTACTGTTACACACAACAAAAATTAATACTTAGCTCCTGGGTTGTTGAAATTCAAAGAAACAAACCATAGCATCATTTTAATTTTTAGAGCTATTAAAGATTTTATATGTGCTTGTTGTTTAACAGTGGCATTAAATGCTCTGTTCAGTTGCCAAAACACAGGTATGTAGTGGCATTTGGAATATCCCAGGCCTAGAGCTGGCCTTCAGAAGGGCCATGATTGCCCCATAATCCCTTGGTCATGCCTGCCAGCAGCAGGTAGCATATCCATTTGTTACCATTTCATCGTAATTTCAGAAGTTTTGGTCTCTAACTTGATACTTGGCACTGCATTCCTAGTTCACCACAGGATTACTGAAAGGCAATGTGACTGAAGGGCACTCTGCTCTCAACCACCATAAATATGTCTCTCACATACTGTTCAGTCCTTTTTTATCGCTGTGAAAATGATCAGCATTTATTGAGTTAAGGCCAGTATGACAGTTCATACTGAAATCTTGAAATTTCCATGGATAATGCCTTAGCCATGGATGCTCTGGCATTGATTAGGTCCTCATTATTTTCGATCTCCCTCTGTCCCTTCTGTCCTGTCCCCTCCCCTTCCCTTTCCTTCCCTTCTCTTTTTTTCTCTTCTTTTGTTATTTTGTTGTTCTTTCTTTCCCTCCCTCCATCCCTCCCTCCCTCCCTCCCTCCCTCCCTCCCTCCCTCCCTCCCTCCCTCCCTCCCTCCCTCCCTCCCTCCCTCCCTCCCTCCCTCCCTCCCTCCCTCCCTCCCTCCCTCCCTCCCTCCCTCCCTCCCTCCCTCCCTCCCTCCCTCCCTCCCTCCCTCCCTCCCTCCCTCCCTCCCTCCCTCCCTCCCTCCCTCCCTCCCTCCCTCCCTCCCTCCCTCCCTCCCTCCCTCCCTCCCTCCCTCCCTCCCTCCCTCCCTCCCTCCCTCCCTCCCTCCCTCCCTCCCTCCCTCCCTCCCTCCCTCCCTCCCTCCCTCCCTCCCTCCCTCCCTCCCTCCCTCCCTCCCTCCCTCCCTCCCTCCCTCCCTCCCTCCCTCCCTCCCTCCCTCCCTCCCTCCCTCCCTCCCTCCCTCCCTCCCTCCCTCCCTCCCTCCCTCCCTCCCTCCCTCCCTCCCTCCCTCCCTCCCTCCCTCCCTCCCTCCCTCCCTCCCTCCCTCCCTCCCTCCCTCCCTCCCTCCCTCCCTCCCTCCCTCCCTCCCTCCCTCCCTCCCTCCCTCCCTCCCTCCCTCCCTCCCTCCCTCCCTCCCTCCCTCCCTCCCTCCCTCCCTCCCTCCCTCCCTCCCTCCCTCCCTCCCTCCCTCCCTCCCTCCCTCCCTCCCTCCCTCCCTCCCTCCCTCCCTTCTTCCTTGGATACATTTAAAACTCATTCAATGCTCAGTTAGCTATCTGGACACAATAGCACAGACTTGACAGGGTATATCCTCACATATCAGAAAGCAATGTAAATTATCTCAAAAAATACCTTTAAGATATTTCTGTTCTCAGCATAAAATTGATCTATGTGGTCACTTCTTTTGGCGAGCCTTGTGATAGAAAGCATAGTGTAGGTTATGACATACTGTGCTCCCCAAAACAAGTAGCCTAATGAGAATGCAGCTCTGAAGAAGTGCTTCACCTTTCTGTAGGTAAAAGGCTATTAATACAAGGGAGTCACCTTACCTTGGAGGACAGCACGTACTTGTGAAATGGGCATCATTCATACTAATCATCTATATATTTGAAAAGCTTTGCACTTGAATGTGTGCCAATAAGTGCTCAGGTTTTAGTTGAAAATTGTTGAGCCACTGTGTTTCTTCAGAGTCTTCTCATCTCTAGTAAGGCACCCATTCCCAATTGTGCTGCTTGTGGCTGGGATAGAGTTAATTTTCTTCATAGTAGCTAGTATGGGGCTATGTTTGGGATTTGTGCTG
>NW_008795127.1:2848284-2860853 GCF_000699145.1 Aptenodytes forsteri | reverse complement strand
ATTCCATACCATGGGACGTCATGCTCAGCATGTAAAGCTGGGGGAAGAAGAAGGAAGGGGGGACGTTCGGAGTGATGGCGTTTGTCTTCCCAAGTAACAATTACGTGCGATGGAGCCCTGCTTTCCTGGAGATGGCTGAACACCTGCCTGCCCATGGGAAGGAGTGAATGAATTCCTTGTTTTGCTTTGCTTGCATGGACGGCTTTTGCTTTACTTATTAAACAGTTTTTATCTCAACCCACGAGTTTTCTCACTTTTACCCTTCCGATTCTCTCCCCCATCCCACTGGAGGGGAGTGAGTGAGCAGCTGCATGGTGCTTAGTTGCCAGCTGTGGTTAAACCATGGCACCAAAGCAATATACATCTCCCCACAAACATATATGGAATGCTAGTTTATTATGTTTTTACAACAAAAAAAAAGTAAAACAAAAAACAACTAATGATAAGAAAGGTTTGATTGTTTATTCTTGGCAAAGAATACTCACATAAATCACTCCTAAAAATACTGGGTTGAAAACTTCAACATAGACTTCCTGATTCTGTCAGATAAACTGGACAATGGCAGAAGCAATGGAAAAATAAAGTACTGCAGAACAGGAAAGTAGAAGAGCTTTGGGACGTATGCTGAATGTGATAAATAGTCCTGCTGCTAGAGCCCAGAGCAGTGGATGAATCTCTTGTACCTTTACAGCCCGTAGCCGTGTCAACCAGAGAGCCTGGAGCAGGTTGTAAAAAAATGACTAATAAATCACTGAGCTGGTAATTAGCTGTTACTGAGATTTTTGCTGTTCTAGGATGGGGTTTATCTTACTCTATATTCTGGGAATTGACTCAGCTCATGAGATTGCAGCTCATACAAACTTACTGAATCAACCCTTTAGCTGATTAGTTCAGATACACTGCAACGAATTTTGGGACGGAATTTATTTCTGCTTATAAGCTCTCTGAAAGCTAGGCATAGAGAGGAAACTGGACTCTTAGATTCCTTCTGTCATCAAAGGAAGGGATGACCGATACATCTTCTTCATAAGTTTTGCCTCTAGAAAAAGTAGCATGACTTGTCCCCTGGAAATATCTGTCCTCATTGTTGAGGATGCCTAAACTTGGACCAAATTTTAACTTTGAGATTGCTGAGTTGGGTAAGATTAATCCATTCATTAATCACTGTAGTTATGATTCTATGATTCTATGATTCTATTTGAACTAATTAAAAACTACATTCAGTATTTCTGTGCCACTAGTGATCACAATAGAGTAACTATGAAGCAGGACGTAGTCTTGGAGTATAGTCACAGGCTGAAAAGGATTTCAGAACCTGTGAATCCAATAAAACCTTTTCTCACTTCATCTTGTAGAGTATATAATTAATTTTTTTAAACAAACTACTAAAAGATGTGAAACAGTTTTAAAATTCAAATTCTTTGCAATAAGAAAGAAAAATGGTAATTTAAACACAGCATATGGGATTACATGGGATTTTTTCTGTAAAAATCTGAATTTTCCCTTATGTAGCAGATCAGATTAAATTACAGAAAACCCTAATTTCTTTGAGATATCATTTAGATAATTACTGGTATTTGAAATTATTCTTTCAAAGGCAGCCTAATATGTTATAGCCAATAAGTAAACTCATGAGAAAGAATAGCACAGCATGAGACAAGCATTCAGCAGTGTGAAGTGCTTCTTTTATGCTTCACTGTGATGCTGCTATGCCAATCATTCTGTGTGGTGCCAGCCATTATAATTGAAATGAAAGATGATCAGCAGAAACTAGTAGCCTATTGCTTCAAGTCATAAACAAATAACTATAGTCTTTCATTATCCTTGGTGTCAGGAGGAAGTTGTACAATGGTATGTAAAAAAAAAGATGAAATATTTATCTGTTTTAAATTTGTTGTTCATAAAATGCAACAACAGAATCATAAAATCACAGAATCACCGAACAGTTGAGGTTGGCAGGGACCTCTGGAGGCCATCTGGTCTAACCCCCCTGCTCAAGCAGGACCACCTAAAGCCAGTTGCCCAGGACCACGTCCAGACACCTTTTGAATATCTCCAAGGATGGAAACTCCACAGCCTCTCTGGGCAACTTGTTCCAGCGATTGGCCACCCTCACAGCAGAAGGCAGAAACTCCTGTGTTTCAGTTTGTGCCTGTTGTCTCTGGTCCTGTCACTGGACACCACGGAAAAGAGTCTGGCTTCAACTTCTTTACACCCTTCCTTCAGATATTTATATACATCGATAAGATCTCCCCTGAGCCTTCTCTTCTCTAGGCCAAACAGTCCCAGCTCACTCAGCCTTTCCTCGTAGGAGAGATGCTCCAGTCCCTTAATTATCTTCATGGCCCTTTGCTGGACTCTCTCCAGTATGTCCGTATCTCTCTTGCACTGGGGAGCCCAGATCCAGATGTGGTCTCAGGGATGCTGAGTAGAGGGAAGGGATCACCTCCCTCAACCTGATGGCATCACTCCTCCTAATGCAGCCCAGGATCGCATTAGCCTTCTTTGTTGCAGGGGCACTTTGCTGGCTCATGTTCAAACTGGTGTCCACCAGGACCCCGAAGTCCTTTTCTGCCAAGCTGCTTTCCAGCTTGTCATGCCCCAACATGTACCAGTGCATAGGGTTGTTCCTCCCCAAGTGCAGGACTTTGCACTTCTTGTTGAACTTCACAAGATTCCTGTCAGACCACTTCTCCAGCCTGTCAAGGTCTCTCTGGATAGCAGCAAGACCCTCTGGTGTATCAGCTATTCTTCCAAGTTTTGTGTCATCAGCAAAGTTGTTAAGGGTATACTCTGCCCCATCATCCAGATCATTAATGAAGATGTTGAATAGGACTGGACCCAGTATTGGCCTCTGGAGTACATCACTAGTTATTGGCCTCCAGCTAGACTTCTTATCACTGATCACAACCCTCTGGACTTGGCTGTTGAACTAGTTTTCAATCCACATCACTGTCTGCTCACCCAGCCCATACCTCATCACCACTTCTATGAGAGACATTGTCAAAAGCCTTACTGAAGTCTAGGTAGTCAATATCCACTGCTCTCCCCTCATCTACCTAGCCAGTCATTTCATTGCAGAAGGTTGTCAGGTTGGTCAAGCATGACTTTGCCTTGGTGAATCCATGCTGTCTTCTCACAATGAATTTCTTGTCCTTCATGTGCCTGGAAATGGTTTCCAGGATTAGTTGCTCCCTCACCTTCCTAGAAATCAAGATTAGGCTAACCAGTCTGTAGTTTTCTGGGTCCTCCTCCTTGCCCTTTTTGACGATAGGAGTGACATTTGCTTCCTCCAGTACTCAGTTACGCCTTCCAATTGCCATGATTGTTTAAAGATAATCAAGAGTGGCCTCGCAATGACATCAGCCAGCTCACTCAGCACTTGTGTGTCCATCCCATCAGGCCTCATGGATGTACGTATGTCCAGTTTGCTTAAGTATATTCTGACCTGATTCTCTTCCACCAAAGAGGATTGTGCTTCTATACACGATAAGGTACAGTCTACAGGCAGATCAGGTGCTTGGCAATGTGGTGGGAGTTGACAATTACCTGTCTAGACATATTTTTAAAGTGAGTGATACAAGACTAGTTTAAATGGCCCAATGCATTTAATAGCGTTAAAAATTTTCTTAAGTTGTGTAGTGTCCAGTGCTAAAAAATAAGTTGGCCCAGAAGGTTCTATGGATCGAGAAGATAACTCTCTGAAATATCTTGAAACCAAAGTTATGTCAGCTTTCCATTTTGAGATCTCAGAGCTTCTTCTCTTGATTTTATACATCTTTGGCATTCATGAATTTACGACCCCAAATGTTAAACTAGGCAGAAGCAAAGCTAGTCTAGATCATTCTCTTCTCAGGCATAAGTATGAAACTAGGAAATGAGGAATACTAAAGTCCAGGAAAGGCAATCTTATAACTGCATCATTTGCAATACTTTGGCAGCCTGGGTATTTCAAAACACGGATTTTTTTCAAAGAAAAGGAAAAAAAAGATTCACTACATATAGTGGATTAGTAGAACTATTTATTAAAATTATCCCTGTGATATGAGCAGTAAGAAAGCATATGAATAAGGTACAGTAGTTACAGGAGTTACCACTATAACTCAATGCTTTGAAACTGAGGATATGTAAAGCCATGTCTGGACAGCTTTAGTCAATCATCCATGTTTCTATTTGGATAAAATTAGATATAGAATTACTGGCATGTATGGAAATACGGATGCTTCCTTGGCTTAGGCTTGACAGCTTTAGAAGGAAATTACTTAGGTTACTTTACTTATGAATGTGTGCTTTTCCTTTCTCCCTGGAAGAAGCCTTGTCCAGTCCTCAAGGACACTGCGTTGCAGAGGCAGTCTGTATGCAGAGGGATAACACTCACAAGACTTGTACAATGACAATAATTCAAAATAGAAAAGAATGCCTCCCTCATAGTCTGGGAGAATGAAAGATATCAAAGTGTTTATAACAAATTCAGAGGATAGCCAAGAAGTTTTTCTTCCTTGCCCAGAGGAATTCTCTTCTTAATTTGCAGTTGGTCTTTGGAAAGAAGTAGAGACTGACAGTTGTGAGTTGCAGAGATAGAAGCACTTGGATGCACTTTACAGCTTTTCTAGATACCTAGAAATCAAACACTTCTCTGACCTTTCTATCTCAAGTGTCATAAATAGCCTTAAGACTATCTTTTTGCATGGCGAGAAAATCTAGGAACTTGTCACATACAATGGTCCACAGTTTGCTGGGAAACAGTTCACGGAATTTATAGACAAATAATACTTTACCCTCTAGCTATGCTAGAGCAAATAGAACTGGCCAGCACAGGAAGAATCCATTGCTAGATTTATATAAAAACTATTGTTTTTTCAGCTATAATAAACAATACCGGAGTAATTTTACTCCAAGATAGCTGATTATTAAGACGTAGCTGAAGATGCTGATTCTTGTTTTAGGAAATATATTGAATCCTAAGTCATGAATCTATCTATGCCAAAACAAAGAGGCTAATGGATTATCAAAAAAGACATGCACACATCCATTTTAAAAAAATTAATACTTCAAGGGCAGTACATAAGCTGCTTTCCTGGAGTTAGAATAAAATAGACTGGTGAAACAGGTTGACCAATATCTATTTTATAGAACAAATGCATGGTTTTAAGCCAAGCAGGTGCTTTTAGGACAAACTGAGACAGTTGCTGCTTACTCCAAGGTTAAGATATGACTCAGTAAACAATTTATTAGAATGAGTGTTGAGCAGGGGCCTTAGTTCTCCTCTAAGCAGGAGCTGGATGTCTGCCTGATAGGTGCTATTATGAAGCCATCAAGTTCTCAAGGATATATCTGAAAGTTTCAGCTCCAAATTTAGGCCCACAAATATCCAGAGTTGGATTCATCATGACTTACAAGAATTATCTTTTTTTTTTGTAATGTGAGTAATTGGTCACGTATTTAGAGCTGGAGCCTCAAAAATGGCTGACTTCAATCCTTCCCTCTTGCGGAGCTAACAGCCCTAAATCAGATGCACAGACTCCCAGTAAGATGCAGAGAGAGCGTCTGACGCTTATGACAGAAATCTCCAAAAAACAGTTGAGTGAGGAATTGTATAAATTAGCTGAGAGACAAAAAAAGGAAAGATTCAGATTAGGTTCCTAAATTAAGGCAGCATGAATAACTCCTAATTTTCTTCTGCTGTTAACTTTCCAATACTTGGGTGTTCTTCAATACTTGTATGTATCTCTCTCTCTCTCTGTCTTACTGTATATATGTATGCACACAGGCACACGTGTCTGAATACACATGCATGCGCACACATACATTTTTTCTTATGTCTCTTAAAAGGTTCATATTGATATCCTTTTTCTTTGGCTGGCTTTGATGTCTTTACTAGTGTAGCCTTCCATATTCTTTAATCAACAGAAAATTAATAACACTTACTTTTGGCTTTGAAGTTAATTTTTTATTGAATTTTTCATTGTTGCTCTTATTTCTTTGTAACATCACCAGTCTTCAAGAAATTTCTGCAAGTTTTGGAATAGATTAATTTACTGGCTTGAATCCTTTCTTCTTATTATAACTAGGATTCTCTGCCAGTGAGCTATTTGCATTTAACACCAATCTTTGGGGTGTTAGACAGATGCTAGATTAATGCCAGTCCTGGATTCGTTGTAATGGTAAGCAGAAGACAGGTTAGAGTTTATGAAACACTGCCCTCTTGTGCCTCAGTAAAAAGAGACTGGAAAGAGCAATTTGGATTTTCTTCTTTTATTGTAGTTACAAGTAAATGGTATGATCACATATTCAGCTCATATTTTGCTGAGCTGGAGCAGGTTGCTTCTTCCTTTGACCTTCTCATCTTCATTTTTTTGTAGGCAAAAGAGCAAGGGATGTTTGCTGACAATTTTTATTATTAATGGATGAGTAAGAGAAGAAAAATAAAATCTCAGAACAGAATGGCAAGATGAAAATTATATAGCTGGGAGAGGTGCATGCAACTACAACTAAAATAAATACATACAAATATACTAAAATAAAGAGAACAGGAAAGGGAAAAGAAAGTGATGATTTCTAAAAAGAAAAAATTACTTGATATTTTGTTAAGTAATGAGCAGTGTCCCACTGGCACATTATAGGTCATATAAATACATGTCTGATAATTAAATCAAGAAATAATTCCATTAAGAAGAAAATAATACCTAATATTTTACATTATATCTCTGTCTTCACCTTTAAACAAACTGTAGCTGCTATGCATTATTGAGGTTTGTAAATACCTCTATTTAGGTATTTAAATACCTAAATTAAAGACTAAAGTCTTTTACAATCAGCCTGCTTGTGGCAAAAGCACGTTTAAACTATATGAGAACATTAACCCTAAAAGCTGATGCATCACTATTGATAAGTTAGGAAAACTAATATTTTACATTATATCTCTGTCTTCACCTTTAAACAAACTGTAGCTGCTATGCATTATTGAGGTTTGTAAATACCTCTATTTAGGTATTTAAATACCTAAATTAAAGACTAAAGTCTTTTACAATCAGCCTGCTTGTGGCAAAAGCACGTTTAAACTATATGAGAACATTAACCCTAAAAGCTGATGCATCACTATTGATAATTGTTAGGAAAAGCCCTAGATAAAAAAAACCCTGAAACCAAAACTCTTGTAAGACTGCTACTGCTGCTGCCCTTGAGGTGACTCGTACAGACAGACTTGAAGACAGGAAAGAATATAAAGCAAAAAGAGAATCAATAACACATTTGTGGTCATCAAAAGCTCATATGACCAATTTGTAGCCATAGCTGTTCTTCACAAGTTGGTTTGTCATGCATGGACACTGAAATTAAAAATTGAAGAAAAAGTTGTCAGCAATTACAAGACAGTTAGATAAAATATAATTACTTACTGCATATTAAATGCGTAACATTTAATTTTCCCATTGCAATCACTGTCATCTGTGTTTCATCATCAGCATTTTTCCTTGTGCCATCCCTTACAAAGCAGAGCTAGGAGCTTCCATTAAGTACTTCATTGCTGTATGAAACCAAAAGGCATGCATCTGGGATCTGAGCTTTCCACGTGATATATTAATCTTTTTTAACATGAGAACAGTCAATTGGAAATCCAACAGTGTGAGCAGTATAGTAATTTTTGTTGCATTTGTGAACTTCTGTCTCCATTCTGAAAAAAAAAGTCGCAGACCTATTCAGAAGCTGTTTGCCTAAGACTTGTCCCATATTTTGTGTAACCTCTGAACTCTGACATAAGCTTTCCAAATCACAGAATGCACAGTTCCCTTCCTTGAGTTATATTTGGCCGTTACTCCAAACACAGTTTTTCAGTGCTTTGCACAGCTGAAATTCTACCTCTTCTAAATCTAAAGAGGTGGAGGGAAAGACTGGACTGGAGCATGTGTTCAACCTTTCTCACTATTAACAAGAGAAAGAGAAAAACCAATGATTTTCTAATAATATTTTCTCCAAATCAAGGGGAGAAGTGCAATGTGAGTACAAAATATGTCAAAAGATGAAGGCAACCCTACGTGTCAGATAGAGGTTTCCCCTGGAAGTAAAAAAACAACAAAATGTCATGTGCATTTGAGGCTGCCATAAACTTCTTCAAATACAATCTGCAGAATTACCACGAGCCAGTAAATTCAAGCAACTTACTTAAAAATATTATCATTTAATGCCAATTATGACAAATTAACAGCAGTCAACAAAGATACATCTGGGGGTGTTTTGATTACTGAAAGTCAAAGTGTCCCCTAACAGCTATACACAAGGAACTTCTAAGACTATATCAGATTCTGGAAATTTCCCAAAATATCTTTATCAAGTTAAAAGCTTAACAACATTTCTAATCCAAGATTCACGGTACAAAGGTATAAATAATATTAAAAAAAATACAAATACAGTTCTGGTGGAGCAAGTCAGGCATCTAACCAATGATCTGCAAATCTGGATGAAATGGATGTGTCTACTTACAGAGTAGCCAATTCTTCATGTTGCAACCCACAGTCCTACTTCCTCGATCAGCCTATTGCTGAGTGTGCTAAGGCTTCCTCTCCTCCTGTGTGCTCAGAGATACTTCCAAGGAAAAGCCAAGCATACGAGAAGATGACAAGCCACAAATTCCAGTTCTGATACAGAGTCAGGGTATATCCTGACTCATGTACAGACAGGACTCAACTGCAACTGCAAGACAGGTTAGACCCACTCTACTGTGTTAATACAACCAGCAGAGATTTTAGCAAGTGATGACGAAGGAAGAAAATTGGTTGCAAGATTCACTTGAAAGATTTCTGTCTTTCTCCCAGTATTCTGTGGATGTCCCTCAAAGGGAAAGAGATTGTAATACACTCAGATCAGTATCACTTTCCTCATTCAGTTTGCTGTAAATGGGGAAGATTTCTAACTGTTTTATAGGAAGCAAATAACTTCATGAATTAGCATGAAAGATTTCTGAAAATATTCCATTTAGTAACATCCAACACTCCAAGGTTGTTTTCTAGAAAAGCTCTTTTCAAAATATTCAGAATACATATTGAGAATTATTTGTGAGGGAGAATGTTACTGAGTTGATATACAGTCATTTTCTGAGTGAGTCATTAGTTGTCCTGTCACAGTTAAGAGAAGGGCAGCATTATATCCCCAAAATACCTTGACAGCAGTGCAGTAAAAATATTTTTACTAGAATGAACTGATCCTGGAAGATTTTAGGTGCTGTGAAATAGAAAAGGCTAGAAATTAAAGTTAATAAAGTTCAGATGGAGAAGAGGTATGCAGACAAGGACTATGAATGGAATTAATTATCAGTGCCTTCTTCCAAGAAGCTAAGGAAATCCTCTTTTACTTGGCATGGTTATAATAAGGTTGGATAGAACTGCAATGCTCATACTTATATGATAGATCTGTGCTCATCTGTGCAAGTAGCTGTCAAGGAAGAAGGAGAAGAAACAAAAAAAGTCTGCCTCCCTAGCAGATCTCTCAGTCAAACCATATGGAAGCTAACAAAACTGTGGATGGGAACTTTCCACAATCAACCGATACCTAAGACACAATACTAGAAGCTGTACATTCTCCAAAAGCATTTGGGCTGTTTGAGAAACTGTTCATGGCATGGATTTACTGTGTGGGGTTATGAGGACTTTAATCACTCCCAGGAATGACTGGAGGGTATGGGGACTTCTCACCCACAGTACCCCACAACAGGGCCCTGCTCTTGTCACAGACTCTCACCCAGGGAGCTAGCCCTATCGCACACAATTCTATGTCAGGACACTCAAGTAGTCCTATATCATAAGGGTGTCTCTCTGTCCTTGAGCTAAACTCTCTGTACGACACATATGCGGCACACTCCAGAACTATGAATTCAATTCAAGCATGCTCAACTCCATGAGGCAGAAATATTGGAAAAAGATAATACCTAACTTACAGGGCAGCTAGAAAGGCTCTTCATATCTTTTATATAACAAGAGCACATTTCAACTTCATTGACCAAAATCTCTCTCTACTGTTGTCTGCTGTTTTATCATGTATCCTAAATTCAATTTGTTTTAAGGGGTCTCCATAGACTTATACACAAAATCAATGCTTGATTAACCAAGCCTTGCTTAGCCAAACTAGCTATCTCCCTAATGCCACTCCTGAATGACTGAGTAGCAAATCTTCCCAAGTGAGTCACTGGCTCCAGACCCACGCTATATGGAAGCCAGAACCAGCAAGTACGTGAAGACTACTACTAACCATTAAAATGACTTGTGAGAACACCTTCACTAAAAAAAAGTGACAGCAATAAATTAACAACTGCTTTAGAAATAGAAATACTTTTTCTTAGTATCATTTATTTCAGATTGTTCAGCTACAAGACCTAAGAACCTGGGCTTGAACAGAGTACTTTTTTGATTACAAATGTAAAGTTGGCTGTCAAAGTTCCCACTCTACAGTATGAATAGGGAACGGAATATTGTATACTCAATACAATGAAAACAGGGAGGAAAAAAATCTGTACAAGGTAACTGATGTAATTCAGAATACTTGATCAGTAACAAAGGTATAACAGGAAATTGAGACAATAAGAAAGGAATTAAATTATTCACAACTGAGAAAAAACACTTGTGTTTTCTGAATTAAAAGCTAGTAGCCTTGAAACAACACAGAAAGATGAAAAGTTATGCAGGATATTCACATGAAGAGAACAGTCTTGAGATGTATAAAAAAAAATGCAACACAACACTGGATTTTTTAATCAAGGTTTCCCTCTCTCGTCTCTTTTGTGTGTGTCATGCCCTTTAAAAAATAATTTCTGAAGAAACATTTCATGAAAGACATCAAACATATAAGCAATCAGACCTGCCAGGAAAGGAAATTAAGATGAGACAGGGACAAGTTTGAATCTCATCAGAATTCCTGCCTGGGAGGTTATTGTTAACCTATTTTTCCTCTCCTTTCAGAAGCCGTTATTTGTCTCAGTTAGAAGAAAAGAAAGGAATGAGAGAGGGAAACAAAATGAAGGTCGTCTTAACCTTTAAATGGCACCTGACCTATATAAGTAGTTTGTCTTGCGGGATATACTGATGCACTGATGCTATAATCATCTTTATCTGGAGATAAAAGTGCAAAATTAACGAGCCAAGAAAATTATGTAAAATGAGGCATATTGTTACTATATCTAAAACTGCCGAGCTTTATGCGAAGCACATAAATAGAGCTGCTTCAACAAAGGCTTTTATACACTCTGATCTCTCCCACAGGCTGTGGTTTTGCCTTTCACTATGTGATAACTGAAATAATATAAATCAGTGAAAGAGTAGGTCATGGAAAATGAGAGCAATGCAGTTATTGCTAAAGATTGCAAAACTTCCCCCGCACGCATAACCTTATAGCTTCTTATTTTTTAGCTCCACTTATGGAATTAATATGTCAAGCAAGTAAAGATGACATGATATTACGTTGTGTACTTTTTTCAGTACTTTCTGCAGCTACATTTTGGCACCTTGACATCTATTCCCATATGGGAAATTCCAAAATAAACCCTATAGAACAATGAGTTTTATTTAATGAGTGTGATATTTTCATCTTGATAAAGAGCATAGGAAAAGACACAAACTTTATTTTCATTCCATAGGTGCCCAGGAGAGATATAATAAAAAGATGTATCTCAACTATCATAAATAGTTCTTCCTCAGCCACGTATATATGCTTTACATGGGCAAGATTCTTGCTTTCTTTGGGCAAGAAGGAAAGAGGTAGAAATGAATGTGGCCTAATTGCTCAGGAAATCTACAAAACTATAAGTATTTAGAGGGACTATGTTATTTTCCTCAATATTGATTCTATGTTCTATTATACACATCTTTTACTCCCATCAGGAGGTGTACTTTTGGTAAATTATGGCTGTAGCAGGCAAGGCAGTGGGAGAAAAGATTCTAGGTAGAAAGCCAAGGTATAAGCCTTCTTTGTACAAATAGACCTAAATTTGTTGCAGTGAGGGGAATTTCTTTCAGGAGGACAACCTCCTTCCCTTCTTGGACCCCTTCTCACCATGTTAGTGAAAGAAAACTCGTGGGAGTTTACATACCCATGTAGCTCCAAATGATCACCTGCAAGATTGCTGAGCTCTCCAGAATCAAGGTCAGTCTACTTCTAGATGACTTAATGTGAGCATTTGCATGAAGCTTTTGAAAGACAGGAACAGTTCACAGGTCATGTACAGTAGCACTTGATTTTAAGTGCTTTCCCCTTTACTGTACTTCATCTTTGGCAACAGCTTAGTCAAAATAGAACCAAGAAGATACAGGTTGCTGATTTGCAGGGCACGTGCCATACAAAATCTTTCTGGGTTAAAACATTCAGTATATGCCCTTCTTTCCACTGATTGAAAATAAGTATATCTACTACTGGCTTCACCAAGGGCAAGTCTCGCCTGACCAACCTAGTGGCCTTCTAGGATGGAGTGACTACATCAGTGGACAAGGGAAGAGCTACGGATGTCATCTATCTGGACTCTGTAAGGCCTTTGACACGGTCCCCCACAACATCCTTCTCTCTAAACTAGAGAGATATGGATTTGATGG
>NW_008795127.1:2802221-2847417 GCF_000699145.1 Aptenodytes forsteri | reverse complement strand
TGGTGGATGCCCCATCCCTGGAAACATTCCAGGTCAGGTTGGACAGGGCTCTGAGCAACCTGATCGAGTGGAAGATGTCCCTGCCCACGGCAGGGGGGTTGGACTAGATGCCCTTTAGAGGTCCCTTCCAACCTAAACTGTTCTATGATTCTATGATTCTATAAAGAAAAATTACTCATTTCCTTAACAACTGGAGGGGTTTCTAACAAAGCTAAAACTTGAAACTACCATGGTGCAATAAGCAGAATCAAAGCACAACAGGATTTTTTCCCCTATACATTACTGAGGAATAAAGTTCCATGCAGAAGTTTAATTACTATTGGTGGGAGGAAAAATAGAAACTGTTAAAGATTTCAGTGAAGGCTTTGATACAAAAAAAGTTGTGATTCGAGAGGCATTTTTTCCTATTGTTTATTAATAGCCATAGCAATTTGTTAGGTAATTCCAGTATATGTTTCTTAATTGATGTGGAAGTCACACACACAGTGTCTTGCCGTTGCCCATATACAGTTAAAAAGCAATAGCAATTTGACCATATTAGGCTAATTTTGCAAGACAGATTCAGTTCATGCTTCAGCTTTCAGAACTACTGCTGCCTTCATACTGTTACTGATTTTGACATTCCTTTGAGCGACTGAAATATCACAGATTCAAGGTAGGCTAGATAATGGTGGTGCTTTATTCTGAATGATTTTAAAATGTGAGGTTAGCTTGACAAAATGTTTGTACTGAAGAATTTTCATTTTTTCCCCAAACATAGATCAGTTCATGCTTCAGCTTTCAGAACTACTGCTGCCTTCATACTGTTACTGATTTTGACATTCCTTTGAGCGACTGAAATATCACAGATTCAAGGTAGGCTAGATAATGGTGGTGCTTTATTCTGAATGATTTTAAAATGTGAGGTTAGCTTGACAAAATGTTTGTACTGAAGAATTTTCATTTTTTCCCCAAACATAGAAATGTTTGGACTACTGCTGAACAACACAGGAAATAGATGATAAAATAAAATTATTCTGCAGATATATGTATGAATATAAACTAATGCATGCACAAATTACTTTTGTGCATTTGTTCATTTATACCATTAATAAATATAGCTTATTAATGGTCAAGCTTGTGCAGTCTTAGGTCCCACTTACTAAAACAGAGTTTAAAGGTCTTCAACGGTTCACAGGTTCAAGGTCTCAGAGCAGCGATAGAGGAGAAACTGCAAACCAATCTGATAAATTACATTAATTATACATCTTTGAACAACTCACCTGCACTTTTACCATCTTGTCATTAAGACAAAAAAAAATGCCTTCTGCCTTTGCCAGAAACACAATGAATTATCTTACCCAGATCCCATCTCCCCAGAGAATAGTAAACTACAGAACATAGTGAGATAGTTGACATGCTGTTGAAGTATACAGCAGGTTTACTGCCTGTGAGAGGGACATGAGCATAGAATTTATGTTTCCTAAGTTCCCTATTCAGTCCACAAAAACGAATGGTTCTGCTATGGAAGCGGTATTGATAAGAAAACTTGCCTTGTAGGAGTCACCGTCAGTCTGTGGCAGAATTTGTAAGCTATTTAATGAATGAGACAAGTCATATGACAGCTATTTTTCAAACCCTTGTCCCAGCCTACTCAGCCTGCACTTATAACCGCGCTGAAGTTGTCTCCTTTTTTTTTCTAGCCTCATAGTCCCCTTTAAAATATATCTCTGACCTTCAAAAGTTTTGCTCTGTCACTGCTATTCACCCATTCTTAACCTTAATTAGACTGTAGCTGCTCTAGTGACACTGCTGTAATCTGCCTGGAAAGCTGCTATCATTTTGGATGCAATTTGCTCAGATGAAGAATGCACATGTACATGTATTGGGGGCATGTCAATTTAGACTTTAAATATGCTCCGTATTAGTGTGCATCTTTACATGTAAGTATAGTGACTACCTTTGTGTCAAATAATAATTAGCTTAAAAAGAAGAAATCATTATTTGTTGAGTTTCATCTTCAAAAAGTCAGGGTGTTACCCAAAACAGGATTAGAAAAATTTCCTGTAGTTCATTGGTGTGTTTATGTAATACATGGAGGTATCTGTAAGCACTCTTTTGGGGTTAACTGCTGTGAGTTTTCTCTGCAAAAATTGAGTCGGACTTTGGTGTAGAAGTTCAGTCCTTGTCTTCTGCCAGTGAACCAAATTATAAAACTTATCTATTCTTACTCTGTTTTCAAATTTGAGTCCTGACTGGTGTCAGTGCAGATGTTCAAATCACACAACTAGTGTTATCTTCACTGTACCTACTAGTCTCCAATGTCTCCATTGCCTTTAGGCAAGTGGTTTTTGCACTCTGTCTTTATATGACTATGTAATAAAGTGGAAAGCCTTCCAGTTGATGAAACCCTACTTTTTGACATATGCCTATCAGCAAGGGCAGGCATAGCTTTGTATGTTACATGAAAAAAAGACCTTTCTTGCCTTGTTTTTATCTTTCCAAGAATTTCAAGGAGTAAGCATTAGCTCCAAGACTAGTTTCCAAAAAAATAATACCCACTTCAAGTATTCTGCAGTAAATATCAGATGACAGAAGTCTTTGTAAATAATCACTTTTCAGGTAAAAATCCAATTTTTTATTCTTTTCTGAAGATGCAGATTTGAATAATCTGTCAAACAGCTTCCATCTACTAGAATTATTAAAATGAGAGTGTTCAGTTTGATTTATTTTTCAGTCGTGCTTGAAACATGGGAAGGCATTTCACTATGGAATAGCATTTCCAGAAAGCTATCTATAAAACAGAGATTAATTTCCAGTTCATATTCTGACTTTTCTTCATCAGTCTATATCTCAGTAAACTAAACTCCATTGGGCCTGTATTCTTACTATGTGGTTTTTATCATTTAATATTCTGTGCAGTGCAAATAAACTCTGGAAAATTCAGCTAAAATAATAAATGTCAATTAAAAATATTGACCCATATGAAGAGAAGACCTCAAATGTGTCCTATTTAACTATCCCCTAAGAGGAAGGAAAAGCAATTCAAGAAAAGAAATAAATCAGGTTTTGCCCATAAATGTCATATTTGGAAAATTGTTGAGCATACCATAATTAGGAATACTTATGCTTACTATTTCTCCCAACCTTCTGATCACAGGATTCCATTTTTCCCATTTTCAGTTACTGGTAAGTATGCAGATGAAATTATCTCTGCCAATTGTCTGCCCTAGATTAGTTACTTGGAAGTTTTCAACTGAAATCCTTGAGTGAAGTCTGCGAAAAGATTTAGGAAATCTTTTTGGTTTACTGAAAGTTAAAGCAGAAATTTACCAACAGCTTGCCTGATAGATTTCATGTTATTGTAGTTAATACATACTCACCCACCTTTTTGAAAGCAAAGCTTGTCCACATTCAGTACACAGGACTGACTGTGATTGGGTGAAGAATTGTTTAAAAAATGCCTGTATGTTATTTAGAAATTGAGAGAAACAAAGTTGTGATGGAACCCTGAGCAACTGGGGTTAGTTAAAGACTTCATTGATCTATCTCAGTAACAAATAGCACAAGCTTCTCAAAAAGAAGCTGTGGTTTAGGGAGCTGATTGCCATCCTGGAGAAATACCTTTGCTATCTGTGTGACAGTAGGCAAAACATGCAAAGTACCATTTTCAGAGATGACTGAAGTATGATTGAGTAACTAAGAAAAGCTCTGAATTGGAGCTTAGAATTCTCAGTGTAATACAACAAAACAAAAACTATCAATCATAAGAGGAAAAAGCATGTGAGAGAAGGAGGGATCCTAGTGGTTCATTTAATCAGGATGCTAACACTAACAATTGTTCCCAAAAGAGGTGTGCCAAGGAGAGTTACGCTTCAGACCCAGATCATAAAAGGAAAATTATCTCTGCAGTTGTCACTACATGCATGCAGGTCCTAGGTCTCTGCTTCAGACAAGTATCAGCTCCTGTGGGTCATAACTGCAGTATTCCCTTAGATCCTGGTCCTTTAGCTGGCCAGAGAATCCATAACATCTTTCCTGGTCATCTTTCCACAGAAACTTGGCCATCGAATGGGAAACAGGAAGGAAGGAGCGTGACTTGTACAGAGTCAAGATGAAACCAGAACTCCCCGCCTTCTTCAGAAGTATGGAGACATTCCCAAGCTTAGAAATAGCGTGAGACCAGAATTTGCAAAAATAATAAATACTCACCACTGCAAATGAGATTAATGCAGACTCCTTTGTCCATATGTAGTGCTATAAGAAGTAAAACACTGAAAAAATCATTTTCTTGGTTTATCAAAACGCCAAATTATTTGACATGTTCCTAAATTTACCTTTAATCTGTAAGATGCCAATCCTCCACATGTGAATCATGAAGGAGAATATGCACCAGCTGTGTGGAAGTCCTAAGAAAATAAATTATTACAATCTGTAAGAAACTGAGTTGTTATTATTATGAAAATATCAAAAGACCTATGAGGAAATAAATAATTTCGCATTCAGCCCATAGTTGGGGTAGTATGCAGAAAGTGAACCCTAGGACGATAGTGAGGATGAAAAGGAGAAAAGGTACGGAGAGAAAGAGAAAAAGAAATGAGAATACTTTATTCCAGGCACTCAATGAGACAGGAATTCTTGGGAAGTAGCATGTACTTACACAGTTAAAAACTACAAGGTGTAGACAATCAGGAGTAATAGGATAAAATAAACATAAAAAAGAAATGAGAATACTTTATTCCAGGCACTCAATGAGACAGGAATTCTTGGGAAGTAGCATGTACTTACACAGTTAAAAACTACAAGGTGTAGACAATCAGGAGTAATAGGATAAAATAACCAAACTTAATTCTAGTGTTTTCTAACTTTTGAGAGCTTCATCTCAAACCTTAGATTTTTTTTACTGCATATTATTGGGTTTTTGGAATGCAAAATATAGTAGGTTGTATGGAATCATATACTGAGATAGAGACATATATAGCTACTTGAAATGAAAACCTGAATCATACTCATCTATGATGTTCTGAGTTTAAATGAATTTTTTGTTTTAAAATATATAGTAGTGTAATTCATACTTTTACAGTGCTCTCGATTACTCTTTTAATGAAATATAGATGAGGTACAAAAATCAGCTAATGAAAAATTTTTGAGAGAATTTGTTGAAAATTGTGGATTTGCTGAGGGCTACAATAAAATGCTACATTCGCTAACTGTTAGTAGGATTCAGCAAGCTTTCTCCTGGAAAGGCAGGCCCAAAGGAAGGACTTTAAAAAGCTTTTGAACTAATCTTAGCAGTAACACTCAAAAAGTAAAAAAACACTTTCACTGAGCACTCGCAATGTTTGGGCAATGCTGATTCTTATTTCAAAATCCAAATGAATCACAGAAAAACCCACCCAAAACCAACCACCCTACCTTTCAAAATTATCTGTGTCATAATCATGGGTTTTTATATAGCTTGAGGGATAAATTAATTTATAGTTGTGGACTTTCTTTATTTGACTTACATTGATAATCTAGGACATTTATTTGCTTTAGCTTTATATAGATAGAGGGAATTAGTTTAAATTATTGCTTTTGATCAAAGCAAAAAATCTCTTAAGATACATATTTTATCATACAGATATTATTAAGAAGTTTTGCAGAGCATGGTTTTTGAAAAATATGTCATATTCATTTTATTTTGATTAAGCATACCATTGCCTTATAAACTAAATTATAATATTTGCAACAGAATCACAAATTCATAAATGAGGGATCTTAGAAACTGAGAATTTAATGAGAACTCTCAAAACATTTCATAAATTACAGGAATAATTCCAGTGCCTTAACAAAAATTCTATTTTCTTTAAACATATGCTAATATCCAAGGTCATGTCTGCATCTGGGCTACTGTAAGCTTATAAAGACTGGCTGTTCACTCTCTCATACCATCAATCACCATAGTATCTTTTACTGATTTCTGAAACCCTTAAGCAAAAAAAAAAAGCAGTTGAATACATTCCGAATTCCTGTTCTCAAAATCAAGCATCTTAGTACAAGAGAAGAGCTTTGAAACACTAGATCCGTTCAGGTGTTTACACACACCGAATAAGCCTCCTACCACATTTGAAGTCATGAAAAAATGTCTTTTCCCCAGGTCAGCTGCAGAGGGACCTTTTCAGTTATTTTTTCCATCCCTTTGTAGCACAGTTCATATCTGACATGATCTGGACACTCAGTCATGCATTCCAACACAAAAGGGGCCTTAAACATTGAATATGTCCTTGTTCCCACTCCTTGGCTTCCTGTCACATATACTTTTTTTCCATGTGATTTCCTCCATCATATTACTGTCTATTTTTCATTAAATAATCTTAGCAAATGGTGTGGCAGCTTGTGGTTTATAGCGGATGAGGTGTGACAGGCCATGGCTAGTGAGGTTTCTCTGCTGCCTGTGGCTACCTGTTCCCCAGAGAGGAGCCGTCCTCGCTGCTCCCTAACAGTGGACTTGACAAGCCAAGCTGTTCTTTACATCTGTATATCTGTCTGTTGAATAAATACATATATACCACTGCAAACAGATATTTGTAGATCTATAGATCAGTTATGCAATTAGAGATTGCTGTGATGGGAGTGTGTTTGAAAGACTGATAAATCAGACCAGTTTCAAACTTCAAAACTTCTCGACTGGATTTGATATTCATTAACAAAACACGTTGCCAAGTGCTTAGTTCTTAATCACTCTCAGTCATTATCTGCACATATACAAAACAATTAGTACTTAAGGCTTATGTCCTGAACTAGCGATAAGTTAGTTCCACAGAGCTGGTGCCATACAGCTAGCACTGATGGCTACAGTCCTGCATGGTTTTTAGCCTGTGAGGTCAAGGTAGTCCTTCACAAGAGATATTTGATGAGGGAAGCAGGAACCCTAGCGGTCTGTCTTCTTTCATCCACATCTTTCCTCTCTCATCACTGATGTTTTATACCTTTTTGCCCCCTCCCAAAAAGAAAAAGAGAGTGATCTCACCTGCTCTTTACAGTTTATTTTTTGGGCCAGGACTTATCCTGACCCTTGTTTCACTTATTCTGTAGGATTTTTCTAGTTCTGGCAGACATCCTTTTTTCCTGTTCCTCAGGATTATTTTGGTTTTAACAGACATTACTGCCTGCTCTACATCCTTAGTTTTTCTCTTGCAGATTTTACTGCCAGCACATGTCTTCCTGCACCCTGTTTGGGCAACTATACCACAAATCTCTGTTTGCCCCTTTGCAGTTTGGCTATTACTAATATAAGACCAGCTGTGTTACAAAGGCTATTGATGGCTTTACAATGTTAGAAAATGGCTACATGCTCTCATCAGTTATTCTGTTTTATTGTGCTTATGTCTAAATTCAGTTCAAATAAATATTAATTTTATTTTGCCTAAAATGCATCTACTTTGGGATTCAACAGGCCCCTACTTTGGCTACAGCACATATATATAGATAAATATTTTTATAGATATACAACTACTAAAGATAGACAAAATAAAGCTACAATTCTGCAGCATAGTCACATAATGGTTCACAGGAAATCCCCAGTGAAACTTTTCCATGGAGTCATTGATTAAAGGCTATATGGAAGGACAAGAATTTTCTGCTTCAGAAGAGCCCACAAGATTTCCTCCATAAGACATTAAGGATATCCAAACTGTGGTGATAAAAGCATGTAAGACTCTATGCAGTGTTTCATCCATCTTTCTAATACTATTAAGTTTATTTTAAAGATATAGAGTCTAAATAGGTAAGCTACTTTCTCAGGTTCAAATAATAAATTAATGATCTAATCTATAATGGAGACTGAATGTATTAAGCACTAAAACTTGTCTTTTAGAAATAATTTTCACAAAAAAACCCTCATGTTTTTTTTACAGGTTATAGGATACCCTCAAAGGTGAAGATATACTGAGAAAACCAGAATTTGCTATCTTCCAATACATGGATCAGAATCTGTGTCTGGAGAGTAACTGAGAAATGTGCCCTTAAGTAGAAAAACTTAAGCAGCCCATACTTCTGTTATCTTGCGTTTAATTGCCTTAATTTTAATCAACAAGGCCAAAGCTGGTTAAATTTTTTCTTTAATCCTCTTTATTTCTTTGTTTGCAAGGTAATTCTCTTCCATGAGTCATTTGAGAGCAAGCCTTTGAGGCAATGAACCTTTTACCTCTTTATCTGTCTTTAGTTTAGGTCACCTTTGGCCAGGTCATTTCTGTACAGTGACTTCAAGCCCTTTTAAACATCTTCTAGGACAACTGCCAGTAGATCTGGCCTTTCCTGCTTTAGGTATCAGTTTATGAGCAGTCTCAAAGGCTTATTTCTCCAGAAATTACAGTTCAATTCCTAGGCTAGGCTTGGGAGTAGTGGAAAAGCTGAAGAGTTTTCTAATGAAGGGGATCTTAGACTGTAAATTAAGAAATTTCAGCCTTGGAAGCCAATGAGACTTCTGTGGACTAGGTAATTTCATACTTAAATAAAACTGACATGCATTAAGCCAGAAGTTTAGATAATACACAGGGAAATTCCCTTTGGTTTATTCAATGAAGAGTCCGATTTTTATTAAATCTTGTCTAAATGAAGAAGGTGAAATGAACAAGGGAATACACTTCATTTAAAAAGATATCATCTAAATGATATTTTTCCTTATAGGTGAATTATATTGCATTACTAAAAATATTAATGCTTTCATGGTTGGAATAAAGGATTTAAATTCCTGTGTGTGTCAGTCAAATTCTATATAGTATAAGTATCTACTATGCAGTTCAAATGATAAAATATATCAATTTCAAGTCCTCTTAGGTCCTTCTTTGTTTAGCATTGTTTATTTTCCAAATACCGGATGGATTCCTTCTTTTTGGCATTTGATTTCTTTTGTTGTTCTTATTTAATAAAAATATGAAACATTTCCATTCAACCTAAGGATAAATTATGTTACTATTCCAAATCATTGTCAAAACATTTGAAATGCACATAAAACTTCCATGATGATGAGTCTATACTATGAAATTTTCATCTCCTGTAATAATCTTAGAAATCAATTTTAGACCAGTAAGTTTCTGTTGCATTATGGGAAAAACATGGAATTGTTCATATGGAATAAACAACACCTCCCATATGGCTGCTAAAGTAAAAATTTATGATTTATTCAAAGGAGTATCTCTTTTATATCTCAAAGATATGCTACAAATTTAAGCCTTAAAAATATTTCTATTTATCCTTCTCCATAGATGGAAAATAATGTTGTTTCATTGCTATCCCTCTTCAAAAGCTGCAAAAGTATTTGATTACCGAAGAAAAAGTCATCACCTGAGCATGACTAAATCCAGGGTTTCCTGGAAGCAAAATGGTATTTCCAAATATAACATAATAGTTCTTTGTAAGACTAGGAAAAAGCAGAAGAATTTGGATGAAGAGAAAGATGAAGGATTATTGCCAACTTGGAACAAGGCAGAAAAGGCTGACTCATGAAAAATGGCTCTGCGAATTCTTCAATTCTACTGTAGAAACTGCTGCATCAGACTTTCACTTATTGCCATCCACCTACCCCAAGAGATTTCATAGAGATGGGTAACCTTTTCTAATATTGCCTAAAGATAATCATAATGAAAACAGCCTCCTAGGAAGACAGATTGTACTTCTGAAAGGCAATAACTTCAATTTGGGTAATAGAAATACCTGCACTAGACACGTTGAAACTAATTTGACAACTGCTAATAATGCAGTCTACCCTGGATTTGGGTAGACGACTAAACTGAGAAACAACTTAAATCTCTCTAAGGGAGTCTTTCCCAAAGGAGTTACATGTCTGGCTTGTTCCATTCTGAGTATCAATAGCACCATTTTCGCTGTTCAAGATCTGCGTATGGTTCTTCGTTTGCCTCAACAATTGAGGAAATAGAATGGATACAGTGATGACAAGTTTTCTTAGGACAATATCTTTACAGGCATAGAATTAACAAGTAATTTAGACTGGAATGAAAAACACACCTGGTGATTAAAAATAGCCTCTTTTTCCAAAGAAAGAAGAAACAACAAAAAAAAAAAAATCTACAAATACTGGTGAAATATTTCAGTTTTCTCATGCAAGCAAAAAGGTTTTATTTCCATTTAAATTTGCATGTAGAAGGCACAAAAAGTTAATCCTTCCAAAAATTATCAAGAAATGATCACATTTCCAAGTCAACTCTGTCAAAAAATCTATAAATTTGTTTTCCTCCTTCTAAATATATCTGGCTTGATATATTTTATTCCCAAATGTTAGACTGCAAATACAATTTAACTACAAAAGTGATGGAGTTTCTGATTCTTCACATTTGCTACTGGGTACAAGCAATGGACACAAAGCAAAGAGGGAGAATAATCAAGCTTCATTAGCAGCACTGTGGCTCTTCATCTGAATATAGCCACATAATATGAGTATATGGAAAAAAATAGCAACCAGGTTACAAATTAGGATGTTGTTAAAACCAAATAAACATTACTATGAAATCATGAATAAAACAGCTTGCTCGCTTGATTCTCTAGCTAGTTATAAAAGGAAAGAAAAAGTTGCCAGATATACCATCAGTACACAGCAGAAATTGCATCTTGAGCTAGTAAAAATCTACCCCAGGAGCTGTGGGACCTACAATAGTTGAGGATATAAGGTTGCACACATGAGAGGTTATAAAATGTCTGAAGGTTTCTGCCTGTGTAAATAGATGGGGATGTATAATTTAGCTTTTGACTAAGACAGTCTAAGATATGTAGGGCAAAAGGTACTCTGAAGGTGTGATTGAGAAGACGTAGGTTCTGTTCACACAGTATACTCAGATGAGAACAGAGGGATATGGGAGATGTTTCCTATCCATGTCAACTAATGAATGGGTTAAATAAGCAGCAAAGGACTGATCTCTGCAGTCCCTTAAACTGTTGTTTCTCTGGATAGATTACTGGTTTCTAGACTCCCACCTGCTTCAAGGAGGAAGATCCTGACTCAGCTGAAGAGGTGCAAAGGGAAGCCACAAACCCCTATAAAAATCTGAGAAAACATTGGCAATGTGTGCACATTAAACCCTCTTGAACACTTGCCCATGCGCACGGAATTCTAAAAACAAAGTATATGAATGATCAGGGCGGGGAAATTATATACTCCAGGTGTTTAAGAATGCTACTTTAATAGGTGCTTTTGCTGCAGTACTAAAAGATGTTTGCTGCATATCAGTTCTTACAAGTAAGCATCAGTGTTTTGTCTTCTCGAGAACCTATACTTGTTCTTTCTCTAAAAAAAATTATTTTGATTGACAATATAACTAATGAGCTTATAGGGAAAATGTGAGATACTTCAAAACCAAAGTAAACTGACATTCACACTGCAAGCTTCAGAAATTTAATATTTCTGTCATAAGTATAAAGCAACTAGGACACAGACTATTTCATACACCTTCCACTATTGCCTTCAGATAGAAAATTATAGTTTTACTTGGTGTGACTACTTCTTCATTCAAAGACCTAAAGTTCTGTAGCTCATACATCACACTTTTTATTTGTTTTGAAACTCTTTTTTTTCCTGCAATCATTAACCTCATAGAATCAGCCGAAACCACAAGGAGGACGCATATTGGAGGGAAAGAACAAATACAAATGATTTATGAGAAGAAACACTAAAGCTTTTAGAGGGTCCCAAAAGTCCAGGTTTCTATGCCTGTACAAAGAAGCACAGGATCTTCCTTCCTATCTATCTGAGCTAGACAGAGGGCTTTTTTGTTTATTAAATTCAAGGAAACTTCTGAATAAGAAAAATCCCAAACATGATATACTTGAAAAATGACAGCCTGGTGATCCTGCAATTTAGAATCAGACAAAATGTCAGAACTATACTTACAAACATGAGGAATCGGTAAACATTTGATTAATGGTTCTAAAGAAGTGAAATGAGTAGCAATTAGAAAAGTGGTATAAAAAAATTAAAGAAGCCACAAATATTCTTGTGACAACAATCACCACAACATCATGAGGTTTTTTTTCATAGAAATGGAGTGGCAGGGGTACTATGATTATGTGAGGCAACTAGATAAACTTTACTCATAAAGACCTTGGAAAGTTCTGTTAGTTTAAACACTTTAAACACAGAAAGCGTAACTTCTTGAAATACAAGCATAAGATCTTTCCTTATTAGTTAATTCAACTGCTTTGAAGCCATTATACTCCTAGGAAACTCTCAATAACTGTGTCCTGGTTTCGGCAGGGATAGAGTTAATTTCCTTCCTAGTAGCTGGTACAGTGCTGTGTGTTGGATTTAGGGTGAGAACAATGTTGATAACACACCGATGTTTTAGTTGTTGCTAGGTAATGCTTAGGGAGGGGACACAGCCGGGACAGCTGACCCCAACTGGCCAAAGGCATATTCCATACCATGGGACGTCATGCTCAGTATATAAAGCTGGGGGAAGAAGAAGGAAGGGGGGGACATTTGGAGTGATGGCGTTTGTCTTCCCAAGTAACCGTTACGCGTGATGGAGCCCTGCTTTCCTGGAGATGGCTGAACACCTGCCTGCCCATGGGAAGGAGTGAATGAATTCCTTGTTTTGCTTTGCTTGCGTGCGCGGCTTTTGCTTTACCTATTAAACTGTCTTTATCTCAACCCACGAGTTTTCTCACTTTTACCCTTCCGATTCTCTCCCCCATCCCACTTGGGGGGAGTGAGCGAGCAGCTGTGTGGTGCTCAGTTGCTGACTGAGTTTAAACCACGACAAACTGCAATAGGCTTTAGAACAGGCCCTGTGAGTCACAGATATTGTGAAATCATCAATGAGTTACAGAAAATTCTGAGATACTTTTACAGAAAAGAAAGATCTTCCTGCTTCTCACAGAAAGTCCTTGACTTCTAAAATACCTACTGTGACTGAGACCTTGCACCAGAAAAGTGTGAAGAAAATATATCTTTACATATGTCCTTTACATATACTATACTTTTCAGATTAGAGTATTTTAGAGTAGAATGAGAACTAAATCAAATATGACTATGATTTAAGTCCTTGCTTTACCATAGACTTCTTGTATGACTTTGGGCACTTTTTTCCCCATTTATTTGCAAATATCAATAACATTAGCCACTTTCCCGCAGCCTTATGTGTTCTGTGCTAAAGATATTTAAGTGAAATAGAAAAGGGAGTGTTTATATATCTTTGAAAGCCCTGATACTGCAAATCTATTTTTTAAGAATTTGGTACAGGAAATTTAGACACAAACCACTGACCATTATCAGTATTGTGTTGTCTTTCTAATTCCACTTCTGACCATGGGACCTACATGAGTATCTGGTCAAACAGTCAATATATTTATTTAAGCCAACGCTTAAGAGCTTATTTGTTTCTTGCAGTCTACTTCTGTCTATTTAGACAGGCCAGGAAGGATTGTATAGGGTGACAGACAAAGAGCTGCTCTGCTTTCTCATTCTGCTGAGGCACTTCCAGAGGAGAAATTTAGGTCCTGTAGGAGAAGAGACAGTTGCTGTGCTGTGTGTCAACAGCCTTTCCTGTACCCATTACAGTGGTTAGTACACAACATCAGACATTCGCCTCTGGGTAATTAACAGCACTCAAGGAAGAAGAGATAACCCAGCAATCAGAGACTCTTATTCCATGTTACTTAGGGGTTACGTAGATACTTGAGAGCGTGTATGAGACTTGAGTGTGTATGACCATGTTGACCACATGATCTGGGGAAATGTACTAATTGTGCCTGTTTCCAGTTTATTTTATTCACATTTTTGTTTTATTCACATTCTTATTTAGTTTGATCTCAAAGTACTTTGCAGTTTGTTTGCTTGTCTGTTCCTGTGTTTTCTGTGCAAATTACATTAAAGGCTGAAGATCTGAATTAGAGTCACCAAGATTCAACCTTTGATGGCTCAGCATTTGGAAAGCAGGATGCATTTTTTCATCAAGCAATGTACACATCTAGTAACTGAGAGGCAATCACGTGCTATTTTTAAATGGATATGCATTCTGTGGAAACAGTTTTCACAGACGCACAGCTTTAACGTCCACCATGTTATCTGGCCATGAAAGCTCCAACCCTGAACAGTTTGCTTCTAAATTATGATGCTTCTTACACTGAAGTAATGTTTTTGGATGATCTGGTAATACAGTGGTTGTTACAAAGTGGGTATTAATGCCTCTAGAGTGGTGGCTAACTTACTTCACCTGGAAAACAGAGAAAGACAACCTTCATTTCCCAGCATAACTTATTATAGATTTCAGTTTGGAAAGAAAAATAGTTAACATGCTTTGCAGGTGTAAACTGGAAGAAGAGATTAAATATACTGAACCTATGTAACTAAAAACCCTGTAAGCAGAAGCAAAACTATTTTCTCTCATTCATGTTACCATATGCACTACTGGAGAACAGACGCTCTTCTAAGTATAGCAGTCATTAAACTGAATTCTTATTTACTGGGCTGACCTTTCTTTGAATTTATTTTTGAAGATTGTTTTCTTGTTATGCCGTAATTTTTAATTTACTCTAGAGAGAGTAGTAGATGATGACATTTCTGTTTGCAGTAAAGCCTAAACTTTTCATTGAGCTCTGTGATTTATTTTTATTAGTTGCTAAGTTATTCAGGTGATATTAAAATAAACCTCATATTTGTTCTTGAGTTGTTTTTTGTTTGGTTGGGTTTTTTTACAATGGTATGTATATAAAAATTGATAGTCTCCTTAGAGTAAAGATTAACATTCTTCCCATTTTACTGAATAATGAAGAAATCGGCCATTTGGAAATATCTGTATATAGTTTTTCAGGCGTATTTTAAAATAATTGTCACATCTTCATGGATTATAGCTACAATTAGCTATAATTTAAAGATCAAAACTATATTTATAATGGTGCACTCTGTTATGAACAATGTCAATATTTTTACTCACCGCATTTGTAGGAAAAGCATACCTTTTACTACAGTCCTTTGGATGCTAATCATGCTTCTTGGTGTACATTAATACAGTTTTTTGCCTTTACACTTGGGGAAATAATTGGTGCTTATTCTGTCTTCTCTGTCTACTGTGAAGTTCATAAATAATACCATCTATTCCAGTGCAGACCTTGCTAATAGCATGTGGCACAAGAAAGATATGGGGCGGGAGGGGAGTCCTTGTGTTGTTTCTTACTTTCTTGTAAGACCTTTTACAAACTTTCAGAACAAAACCAGTAAGGAATAGTGTAGCCCAGTAATTTATTGCAGGATAGCAGGCATTGATCTGCTAGGCACATGTATGCAGTTTTTTTCATTGCTGCAGTGAGTTGTTGTGTGCGTTCTTTTTTATAAATCTCTCAAAGGCTAGTCACTTTTTACTTAGAAATGGTTACAGTCTTCAAACATTTTGTAGAAATGAAAGTCTGAGAGAATGTGCTCTACTCCAGTTAAAATTACAAGAATGAAACATAGGTTGTTCAGCAGGGGATGAAAAAGCCAACTAACCATCAATAGGAAAATATCATTTACTATACCTACTGTCAATAACATAGCAGGAAATAAGAAATAAAGAAGCAGGAGAAAGCCAAAATGCAAAAGCAGTAAAAATGTCACCATAAACCAAAATTTTAAGTGGCTGAGATATGGTCAGGAATAATATTTATCTAATTGATCTAGGAGAAAACATGTAACTTTAAATGTTGCAGGTGAATATCCAGTTCTTAATAACTTCCCTGCTTGCTGATTTTTGAGAAGAATTCAGATACTAAGCCATGTTTGATTAAAAGGTATACATCGAGCTCAGTGAGATGGAGCCAGAGAAAAAGCCATGTGAACCACGAGACTAGCTGTTAAAGTAGAATCATTATTGAAGAGAAATATCCAAAGAAGGAACAATGGCTGGCATCAAATGTGCTCTCCTCCTATGAAGGTCTTCTGACAAACTGCCTTTGACAGTGTAGTCTCTGAAAAAGATGCGATACATGAGTTTCTGGTGCCTGGGCCAAAAGAGTAGGGCTGCTCTCAGGAATAATGCTTTGCATTATTTCTTTCACAGGTGTAAATTTTCAGACATTGTATCACGGGTAACAAGCAAAATGTCCTGAACATTTCCTTTGCAGTTTACTTCTCCTTTACTTGAGTAACTCCTTTCAAACAGGGCATGAGAACTGCTCATAACTTGAGACAGAGTTGCAAGGAGATGACAGAGTGACACTAATGATCTGGATCGTTACCTCATGTCCCATCGGTTTTCTAGCAGGTTTTGGATGTTCTTGATACAGCAGGATGTAACCACAAACTAATCTCTCGAGAGGGAAGATAAACTCTCATATGATTCATCATCTTTTGCCTCCAATTTAGGTAACAGTTTGGTAGCTGACCATAAATTAAACTCCTTATCTTCTCTTATCTCAAAATGTGTAGAAAAATTCTGAGTTTATTTAAAGATTTCTGCTGCTCAGCCAGCTTGTACATTAGCAATAGCTGGAATACAAAAGATGGCATGGGCAACTGTTTTTGTGACTATACCTTCAGATATTTTAAGTAATCTATAATCCAAATGAGCCCTATGTGAAATCACATGAAAAATCCAAAATGAGCCAAATGAGCCCTATATGAAAATCACATGAATTACAGAAGTGGTCTCATCCTTAGCTCCAGGGTGAGTGTAGCTTGCTGTGCCCAAAATCAGCCTTTCTAAATACCCCAGAACGGATGCTTTAAGCCTTGACCTAAAGGGGTATTAGGAGTAACTCTATCTATAGTAACTCATTTCTCCTTTCATAATACTTCCTATGGATGATGCTTACTCTTCTGTTCAGTCTAATGAAGTAATGAATCTGAAGCGCATTGAGTAACAAACACATAAGACACCAGTTACTGTTGTGATTTATATTGAGCAAACCTCTGATGTGTCACAAAAACCAGAACATTTGAGATTAATTCCTCTATTTTGGTTCATATGCACTCTAATTTAATAAAACTGAAAGGGAAAAAGAGAGGATATTAAAAATGTATTTTTCTCTCCCAAGCTTGAACTGCAGGTTCAAATTAAGATTTGTTTCTTAAAAAACAATAGTATAATGCCAATGCAAAATAGATGCCTCAGTCCTTGATCTAAAAAATAAAATTTCACACAAAACTGTTTTAAAGAAATACAGACTCTCCAGTAAATCAGTAGGGAAAAAAAAATTCAGGTACTTCAGAAATATTTTAGAAGGTTCTCGTTTATTTTGTCTCCAAACAATAAGCATTATCCTATTTGCAAAGTAATATAAAAAGTTACAGAAATGTAACAAGAAAAGAAGTTGTGGTGTCCTACTTTACTAATTAAGTGACTAGCAGTCAACAAAATAAACTTTAACAACAATTCAGAGAATTTGGAGCAAGACTGGATGGACTACTTTCAGTTAGATAACAAATATGCATTCTTATTAAAGACTTATTCTGGGGTTAAATTGCACTAATGGGATTTTTGAAATTTGGAACATACTAACAGCTCTGCCTCATCATCCTCTGAATACATCTGATATAACCTTTTTTCAACAAGAAAGCTGAACTGAAGCTCAAGTAGAAGACCTTGCAGGGGTCTGCCTGCTTTCTCTGTGTAGACAAGCCCTATGTTTCCCTTGAAAAGTCATTCAGCCCTGGTTTTTTTTTCCTGTGAAGATCTTCCTACCTGTGCATATGCATGATGCATACAGAACTAAATTGTCATTTTTTCCCAGAGGATTCTTGTTTTGTTGTTGCTTTTTTAAAAAGAAAGAAATCTTTATTTAGTTTTTCAGGAGAAATATCTAATTTCCCTTCTTCACTGTTCATAGGACACAGGAATTTTTTTGACTCAAAATAAATTTAAGATTTTTTTGAGCACATTATTCAACAAAGTGTTCTTGGGACTATTATGACCCCAATGCTCCATACGGGACACCAATTACTTCTATGGTGCACTATATCCAGAAAAACAGACTACAAGGAACAGCAGCAATAGTCCAACAGCCGAAGATTGTTGCAGAGTGAGGAAAATGAAAGCAGATAGCGACAGCATACTTCAGAAACAGTACTGAACTTATATATTGGGTACTAACTAGTTGTTTAATACGTATCAACACTGAACAACACTAGACTTTTCAGTTTGCTTCATTTTCTTTTATTGTGAAAAATAGAAAATTTTCCTCGGAAGGGTTCAAATTAATGTTGAACTTCTTTAAAACAAAAGAAATAGACTAGATTAGATTTCTTGTAAAAGTTTGGTCTAAAATTATTCTTGTGAGTCATTCTGAACCCATACTATTCCAGACTGATTTTATGGTACAATATAGTCTCCACCTTCTTTTTTTTTCCGCTCCACTGCCTCTTAATTTCTCTCTGTTCCACAGAGAGACTTAAATTAGCAGTGTTTCTTTTTCCCCTGGAAATTATTAAGTTTATCACTTCCTGCTAACATTGCCTCTCTTTCACAGCTTACAGCTACCTTTGTTGCCATTTACTGTGAAAAATAGTTAAACTCTGAACAACTATCCTCCACATTCAACTTTAGAATTTGCTACTTCTGTTTTGGAGAAGGCCCTGTCCTAAAGAAACCTTGCTGATTTTTTCCATCTCTGTTATTTTTTGCATCTTCTGCACAGGAAAAAACCCCAAACGTCAATATCATTCTTCATTTAAAACATTATTACTCATCTATTTAAAGTTTAAGCACCCGCTGAATATTTTACTAAATCAGGAATTGACTATATTGTATTTATTCAATAAAAAATGCAATCCTTCTTGACATTTAACCAAATAAAACTCTCTGATTTGATTTTGCAGAGGAGTTTTTCCTCTGGTTGTACCAAAACAACAGCAAGAATTTTACAAGATTATTCTCAGTATATTATCTTGACAATTCTAATGTAACTTTGATCAAAAATAGTCTATACCTTAAATTCACTATGTAAACTTGAAAGTTCTCAAGTAGTTTTGAAGAAAAGCTGTTACAAAACGTGGAAGATGAACTCTATTATTTTACACTGTAAGCTATGTGAATAGAAGCAATTCTTTAATAAAAAGAATTAATTTCTTACCCTTATATTGATGTATCAATGTTGCTGGATCTGCCTTTTTTTTTTTTTTTTCAGTGTAAAACCTCTTAGTAGGAAATCATACTTTAAATGAAAGACAAGGTTTTTTCTTTACTAGCATTAAACAGGACAAAAAAAAGACAGTAACATCAAACCCAGAATAATGTTAACAAACACAGTAATACACAGTGGAGCAACAGAAAAAAAGGTTTTTTATAAGGAGCTTTTTTTCCGGGCTTCTATATATATAGACACACAGATACAAACTTATATTATGTTTTCAGGATCACTGTGCTATTTCTGTGCATTTTGATACAAAGAAATCTAAAGTGTAAATTTCTAATGATACTGAAATCTTATTTTTATTACATTGATTAAAAAAGACCCAGCTGATGGACTGAAAGTCAAATGCAGTATCCACATATTATCTTGGAAGAATCATGCCTCCTTTAGACTAACTCAAACTTCAAGGAAGTGAACAAACTTTTATTCCCTCTGGGATATTCTTAAGTCTGTAGGATGTTTTTTCTCTTTCTGCACAAAGCATGGCATTTAGGCTGTATCATGTGAATTTGACTGTTTTTCTTGGATGATTAAGAATGAACTCAAACTTCTGTTCCATAGACAGAGTCCACTTGTTCCACTAATTCTGCATGAAAACACATTTCATAAACAATAACCAGACCTCAGTTCATAACTCTTGAACTGAGACTATCTAGTAACTTTACATAGGCTTAAAAGAAAAGTTTCAGTTTATTTTAATGTAACAAAACAAATTTCATATGAGGAGTTCTGCCAACTAAGGAAAACCATAATATTAACACTTGTAACAACATTGTAAAATGTAGTCACTTTTTTCTTATTCTAGGAAACACTACTAAACTGAGATGCTTATAAAAAAGAGTAATTAATTTTATGATCTGTAATTGCATAGAAAAATGTACTGGAGTCTACTAACTTAAAGGATAACTTAAATACTATACATGACATGAGGATATTTGCATTATGTAAGATGTTGTGAGATGCTATAAGATAATGTAAAATCTCCCAAAAGTTATGTCAAAAACCATAGCTTTGTAAGCCGTATCACAAGGGTAACTGTATTAACCCTTAGAAATACAAGTATTGGGCAGTCATTTAACCACATGATTTGTATGACTCACGAAGCTAAAAGCTTGCTCAACAATTTTGCAAGTATACCCACAAACACATTTTTCAACTGGGGAAAGTATCCTCAACAAAAGCAAGGCGGGAAGTAAAGGAACAAGATTAGCATGAGTATTGCATCTGCCTCCATTACATATTTTATTTCTCCTTTGTGGGAGACCCTGCTTTTTAATTTATTTAAATATGAACTATATGCAGACAGGGTTAATTGAGACATATATTTGCTACACTGACCACATTTTATGACTCAGATCAATACCTATAAGGTACGAGTCAGCCTAAATCCTGAGCTAAATCCCTCATGACAGAACATCCAAGGGAAGAGGAGGTGATAATACAGACAGTTTTAACTTTACTTTCACAGGGAAGCTTGTGCAGAGATAGGGTACCTTGAAAAGCAAGGGGATGTGGTCAGGTCCCAGTCTGTGAAGACTGAGCACCTTCCCTTAGCGGATCCTGTGGGTTGAGTTTCCAGGGCAGCGTAGCTAAGGAAGTTAGCAACATCCATGTGCAGGTGAACCCTAGTTCAATGCTGACTGCAATCTGGTAACTGAAAGGTGTAATTTATATCTATACCAACTTCAAGTATTTTTGACCTACTGCCTCAAGCGAAACTACTGGATTTGCCTCAAGTTTCTGTGACAATTGCATCCAAAGCTGTATTTCTCCTGTCTTATGATACCTTCCTCACAAAATGTCCATTTTTACTGTTCCCTCCAAGTCAGCTCATATGCACACTATCTGCATGATGAAGCACAGGAAAGTTAATCAAATTCTGAACTTTGACACTACTCTTCTTATTTATTGTACAATTCTTGGCATATTATCTAGGATTAAGCTTAGACTGCCAGCTGCATAGGATAACAACGTAAAAAGATATTTGGACTTAGCTAAACATTTACTTCTCCACTGACTTACTGCATACTCATTGCAGTTCATACACTTAGATAAATTAAAACCTGCATTGACAAATTTCTAGCTTAAAAAAGTTACCTTCTATTTGTAATAGCCCTTCCTGATATATCTTAAAAACCACTTTGAACACTCAGAATGACCACTGTGTCTTTACTGTGCTTCACGTTTAGTCTTCCTCTGCTGTATCAGCATACTTTTATCACTTTTTCCTGTAGTCTCAATACCAGCTGTTGCCAGGGTTAAAACTGCAATACTTTTTGCTGTACTTCATACTTTCTGAACACTGATGCATGCTTTATTCCTCTTTGTTTATTTAAGTTCTACTTAAGCCTGTAGTATTATTACAGCAGCAGTGTTTATCCTAGAGGCCAAGAAGGAATTACTCTCTTTAGGAGATACAAAGGTTGCATAGATCTTTTCTCACCTTACCACCTCAGTTGGTCACAAGTTACTAAATTTAGCTTCAACTACGTCACAAGTTACTAAATTTAGGGCTTCAACTACTGAATAGAACATTTCCTTGAAAGTTTTAATTCCACGATTTTTTTTTTTAGGGAGGAATGTAAAATCACAGGATCAGCTCCTAAATATAAAGGGACATAGGATGCCACGAGAGACATAGGCTGCAATAATCCTGCAGGATGTGGTTTGTGCTAAGCCAAAGGAAAGCCACTCAGACATGTAGATTGCAGGTATTGTCTATAACTTCATTAAATTAATGTGATACTTCTAACCCATTTTCCAGTTTTTCTACATCCAGGGAAGTATAATCTATCTGTAATATGTATCTATAATCAACCTGTCATATGGTATTTAGCTATAATATGCTATTGTCTAGACTTAAATTGAAAAAAAATCCCCAAGCAACACATTATGATTTACTTATGGATTGCATCAAATCTGTAAGTAAAATTTTAAAAATCACAGTAGTTTCCTCGGGTCCCAGTTTCACTATCTAAACTTAATATTGGGATTCATGTTCAAATATTAGTATTTAGTACTGGAATTCATAGTATGGGAATTCATGCTCAAATATATTCTCACTTTGCAATTCTTACCTCTCGAAGAGTGCTTAATAGCTATGTCAGTAATCATAAAGACTAAATTTTGACAATTCTACAGCAAGTAGCCCATTGCTATTCTGAGAGCTGGTGGTTCCTCAGTCAAAATGTGCCCAAACACAGTGCTGCTGTATGTTAAAAAATATTCTTGTAAATCATTGTTGTTAAACATCTATGGAATTAAACCCTTTGGAGTTACCTACATTTCACTACTGAAATGAAAGCCAACATAATTTGAATTGATGATGTAGTCTTTCAAATTAAGTAGCCCATTGCTATTCTGAGAGCTGGTGGTTCCTCAGTCAAAATGTGCCCAAACACAGTGCTGCTGTATGTTAAAAAATATTCTTGTAAATCATTGTTGTTAAACATCTATGGAATTAAACCCTTTGGAGTTACCTACATTTCACTACTGAAATGAAAGCCAACATAATTTGAATTGATGATGTACTCTTTCAAATTCAAAGTAATTTTTGTTGTGCATTTCACTTTTTCAGTTGATGACAATGGACATTAAGGAAAGAAAAGTCTCATCTAGATTTACTGAGAAGCAACGTTGTCTTCTGTTTAGACTTATTTTGCTCACTCTTAGAATGGGAATTAAAAAATAAAGTTATATTAATTTATTCTTGAATGATACTGAGTGTGTATTTCAAGTTGTAAACACACTGAAAAGAAATATATTTCAGTTTTTAAAGTCTGTTTAATTACCCAAATTCAAATAGAAAAGAACCCTTTCTTCAATTTTATACGTAGTAATATGGTTTTTTAGACAATCCCTTTCAAATTACTTCTGTCTTCTGCAATTATAGAAGAAAAATTATATAGTGAATAGTTTAATTGAAAGGAAAGAAAGTAACAGGTTTTCATCTGAAAATAAAGTGCTGGAAGCTGAGATGAAGTAATTTCAAGTTTTAAACATAAGCTAACCAACAATTCACAGAAAAAAAATTCCCAGACTGCCTATTTCTTGGAGAAGGAAGTAACAACACCTATTTCATGAGAATAATCTGCCAAGGAACGTATAAGTTCTGATGATTTTAGGTAGGAAAGAGAAGATCATTTTCAGAATCTGACAGATATTACCGGACTTGTTAGCAATGTAATCTGCCTGTAGGTTAAGCTGCTGGCAGACGTCTCTCAGTAACTAGGCTATAAAACAGTAGGAAACTGATGCTTGATTAAAAAAAAAAGTAAATAGGCGTTTTCAATTACTGACTTTGGGAAGACATTTATTATTTAGATGTTATTAGTTACAGTGCCTTGACACACTGCAGTACCTCTAACTATTAGAGAGGTTAATATGATGTTTTTACCAAGTTTGCTGTTGGCAGATAAGCATTTATTTTAGACACTGTAAGCATACCTAGAAATGCTAGAGATAATGCAAGCTAGTTAGAATAAGAAGTAGATTTTACACAATTTTTTTATAAGTGGCCCTACCAAAGTTCAAATTGTGCATGTACAAAACTCTTCAAATATTCCTGGTTTTGTAGGTATCTCATTTTTTTGATGAAGGATAAGCTTATTTGTATAAATATTAGAATTTACATCCAAAAAACTCATTCATTGTAAAGTTTCAAATAGTTCTCATGTTTGCATCCCAAACTTAAGCGACTTTGCAGACTTTAGCCCGTACATACATCATAGTGAGTTTAATGTATCTTTTTGTCATGTACCTTTGTTAGTCATATACCGTATTTTGATGCACAGATTTTGTATGATAACATATATTCTCTCTTCATCTAATAAGTCCTTTTAGAAAAAAAGATGCAGCTGGGATTCTGCATTTCCAAAGAAATTGCCCTTTTGTTTACATGGATTATCAAAGTAGACAGAGTATTCTTGTCCACTGACCATAACAACACTGACAACTGATGATAACATTACAATGAAGTGGGATGGCAGAGGCGAAACATCAGCAAAAAAAAAAAAAAAAGATTTTGTCAGTGGATTTGTATACATGTAGACACGCGCGTCAGGCCCTTATCCATTTTGCATCAGCTTGTCACATAAATCTGTGGCGCTGATCCTGCCAGAAGCACCATTCTGATTTGCAGATGCAGACACAGCTTGCTAAACTCTGCTAAGATTTGCCTGAGGGACAGAGGGAAGCATGCAGGGGCCACCTGAGCAGTCCTCAAGAAAGTAAAATTAAATCTTCGATTGAATGCTATCTTATCATTAATTTATTTATGAGTAAAGGCAAACTACAGGCAGGCTTCCCCATACCTAGTATGTGGAGCTCACTGTGAAACTTTCCATAGCTTTTGTCTCCCAGCAGTTTGTGTTCTAAGTCCTTTTAGTTGGGTAAAACAGATTTTGGTGATCGGCGTACGCTGAGAGACTGGCTCTATCTTACTGTTATATTGTCTAGGTAAGACATGCTAGAAGAGTTTGAATTATGTCTGCACTACAGTTACCATAAGCAACACATTCATATTTATAATCTATTACTGGTGGCAGCAGCTTCACCATGGCAAAAGCATTTTTGCTCAAGAATGCATCTAGAATACTAGATGATACAGAAGAGGCCAGAACTTGAGTCCTGCATGAACTTGAATTTCTGTTTTCCTTGTGAATGAAGAGAGCACCACAGCATGAAGCAGTGGGTTTGACATCATGGCCTTAGGAGCTTTTCTGATTCCTATTTGTTGATATTGTTCCTATTGATATTTATTCCTATCTTTGTCTAATGCCTTTGTTTTTCAGGTTTTCTTCAGCACAAAGTTTTAGAAATATATAATTCCTATGTTTTATAGATATATAGGACGCATTATATAAAACTTCCCTTTTTAAATACTGTCAGGAACAGCAAGCACAGTCTCCCTGTGGCAGAGGAAAAAGCATATATGGTTAACTGTGTTCATTGAAGAGCTGTTCAATAGAGCTGCTGGATCAAAAGGCAGTTCAAGACAAGAACCGGTTGCAGCAAATCTGGAACTGATAATTTAGAATGTTAAGCTAGAGAAATTTTCTCTATGAATGGTGGTTTAAAATGAATTAACAAGAAAATTTCATTACCACTAGTGAAGGAGAATGGCACTGTTGGCAAACTTCTGGGCCTCATTATTACAAACATGGAAGCAAAAGTCAGGGTGTTCCTTTAGGAATTAGCTATTAAACCCATCACCTGTAGATTACAGCACATTGTCAAATGGGTAATAGCTAATTGACTAAAAAACTGGAGGAAATCCAAGGCACCAATGGCTTTCTGTTAAGCTGTCAAGAGACTTAAAGTGGAATTTTGCAAAGGTGTGTCTGGGGTCTGTTTCTGTTCAATATTTTCATCAATAGATTGAATGGATGGAATAAAGGAAATGCATGCAGAAGAAACAAAGCTGGGAGGAACTATTAATTTTCTGGAGAACAGAATCTGAATAAGATATGATAAATTAAATGAACTTTGATCCACAAAACTACTTTTTATGAAAACAAGTATAAGGTGCTACATGTTGTATGGAAAATCAAATGCACAGATACTAAATTAAAACTTGGGTAGACAGCAGCACTGCAGATAAAAAGGTTTGGTGGTTTGAGTGGATTAAAGTCCTTGCCTATGAGTCAAGAATGTGGTGCTGCCATAAAAAAGACTAACCTTGGATTCACAAAAAAAAATTCCCTGTATGACAAAAAACAGGGAGCTGAACAGTTCCATTCAGCTTGTCTCTGCTGAAGCGTGGGACACTGCGTTTGCTTTCGAGTGAATAAAGAGGCAGAGAAATATGAGACAATCCATGGGAAGGCAGTAAGACATCAGAAAATGAAAATATATGAGAAAATTAGAAAATATGAAGCGTTTTCAAGGCCACAAAAAGAGGAGACTGAGAGGACATCAGACAATTGTTCTGATTTAGAAAAGCCTTATGAAAAGGAAATTTTCTCTCGATACATTGGTTTTTAGATATTGGTTAAAAAAAAGAAGCTGTTCTACAGCGTGTAACCAAAAAGCACTTGTGCATGGCACCATATCTGCTGCCCTCCCTAAGTACTCCAGAGTACCTCCATTCTCCAAGTATTCCCTCTCTAAGAGCCTCCAGTTTTTAGCCATCTCACTGCCAGTAACCCAAATACAGCTCAAATACAACATAAATAAATAAACAAACAAACACTTAAATGTTGTCCAAGAATAAAGTAAGCTAGACTATTGATTTGAAGATTAGATAGCCTCTCCCTGGATTGGGTAAACAAAAGTTCTCCCAGGTCTCGCTCTCTCTTCTGTACTAAACACAATGACTCTTCTGTCCCTGTTACTTGGGCTCTGCCTCAGAACAGACTAGCTAATATTTGTGTTCTGAAGACCCATACACAACCATATCACTTCACAAGTATTTGATTCTTCCATTGGCTGCTTATGGGATTCTGCTGTAACCAGTGCAATTCATTACGGACTAAGCTAAACCAACTTAGTGAGATTGGTACAATACATTTCCATGCACTGGCTGTCACCTTGCTATTCCGGCTCTGTACAAAACACTTCCCTCTTTTAAGGGAAGAACAGGGAAAAGAAAAGAGTAACAGCCTTTCAAGGTATCTTGTTTCCAGCTTAAAATTCAGTAGGAATTTGGGTTTTCAGACTACTTCTGTCAATGATTTTATGTCAGAAGGCAAAGCATTCATAATGCACACATAGTAGGTAATTGTCACAGTTAAACAGAAACCATTTTGCAATATTTTTGACAGTGCTAAATGTGTGGATCGATGTGAGTATTATATTTGTTGCATCTAGACGTGAAGTGGCAAGAACGAAAAGAAAGAGAAAAAAAATCTCGGTGGTGATTGAGACGAAATGGACAAGGTATTTCATGTTTTATATAATCATCTGAATACAAAGTTGTGCTGCCTTTTCCGTTAGATTTGGGTGGCTATTCTAGGCACAGCAACTATCATGCGATGCTGCACCCAAACTCTGCCTGACCATGACAGCGTTTAGGCCTCCCTTTCCTGCATTCCAGCTCTGTGCTTTAACCAGAGAAACTACAAGTACCTTTTTCTAGAGTTGTCCTTGAATGGTCATCAGTCACTACATCGAAATGTTTGAAACCTTTCTTACGGGTATCATCCAGGTTCATGCTGGGCCTACTGTGGAAGAGAAGAGTGAAGACCAATGCGTCCTCATGCAGAACATGCGGGAACTGTGCTCCTTCTAGAGTGAGAAGTGGAAAGACGGGAAAGGATCCTTTAATCCTTGGAAAAGTAACAGAAGAGACAGAAAAAATAAGGAACAGAGTAAAGTTGGTAAGGAGAGGTACTTATTTGCTGCAGTAAGTTTTTCTTCTTCTTTAAGGTGTTTGTTATTCTCAGTCGCCTTGACTCCCCCTTTCCCTTCTTTCCCTCCTCCCCTCCCTTCCTGCCTCCCTCCCCTTCCTCTCCAAAGCACAAGGAAATTGGGCTTTATCAGGGGACAAACTTTAGCAAAGTCATTCTCATGACTCAATAAACTTTTGCATACTGGTGGCGGGGACTGAGTCACAGAAACTGTGTCCAACTCCACACCCAAAAGATATCAAAAAATAGAATCAATTTTCAGAAGGCAGAACTGTGGGTTGGTTAGATTTGGTGGCTGTTAGGAGAGCAACAAGAGTAGGTCTAATTACTGGTAAGTCCATGAAAAGAGAAATTGCAATAACAGTGTAGAAAAATAAAGCAAAAAGAAACAAGGTCAGAGGCTGCGGTTTCCCTGCAGTGACTGTTCATGTTGTTACTTCAGCAACCTCTTTTTCTGTTGAGGAAATTACTACATATTCCAGAAATGTGCACACATTATGTAATACTGCAGAATACAGTATTGACTCGACTACTTCTGCACTGTTTTCCTCACAGCCTTCCTCTTAACTCTCCTAGGTTTTATAGGTTCTGTTGGTTCTACTAACAGCATGAAAAAGAAATAATTACTACAGTGATAAGCATCCTCTTTTTCCCTGAAGCTCCACGGCAGCTGAAGGTACAAAGACCCCTTACAGAATAAAATTCAGAGTGATTCTAGTCAATCAACAGTTTCCTAGTTGCTTTAGTTTTGTTTCTGTGCCTCTTAACTCTCCTAGGTTTTATAGGTTCTGTTGGTTCTACTAACAGCATGAAAAAGAAATAATTACTACAGTGATAAGCATCCTCTTTTTCCCTGAAGCTCCACGGCAGCTGAAGGTACAAAGACCCCTTACAGAATAAAATTCAGAGTGATTCTAGTCAATCAACAGTTTCCTAGTTGCTTTAGTTTTGTTTCTGTGGATTATAAAGATATCAGCAAGGAAGATAAAAATAATTTAGCAAAGAATTATGTTGTGAGCAATTACACTATTATTACTTACTAAGTAATAAATAATGTATTAATTGAATAATAAATAATTTTCTTTAATCAAGTCTCCTTTTGCACTTCATTAGTGCAGTTTCTTGTTTTGTAGTTCAAATGTGAAGACCTTCCAGTCCTAAAATGTTCCTCATTCTGCATCCAAAGTCATTTTGACACTGAAATACTTCATTGGCTTTACTTTAAAAGCTCTTGCCTGAGAGCACACAAAACTGTCATGGTCTTATTACAACTAACACAGTTCAACATTTTAAATTTTTGAATGAAAATGTTCAACAAATTAAAAATTTTTAAATGCTTCTGATATTTGCAGAAAAGGGGAAAATGGGAAGAAGAAAGAAGGACATTGAAGTCAATGTTAATTTCAATTGTTATTGTTTTACAATTGGCACAATTTTTCTTCTGAACAGTACTGAGATTCATGCTCAACGAAAACTAAATATTGGATTAAGATTTAAATGAGTGCATTTTGTCTCTAAATATAATGGATGAACTCTTGGGAAATCATACGTGTTCTAAAACATTTTGATCACAGAATTGTAAAATCTCATCTTTTTTTAAACGTTTGACATTTAGATCTTCTGGAAATTAGGGTACAAGTAATACTTGCTTTTTTTTTCATTGAAAGCATCAAAAGAAAATGGTGTCAGCACTTTATAGATACCAACGTTCTGATAATATTTATTGAAAGAATTTTAAGCCAGTTTTTTAATATGGTTATTTTCTCACCGTGTTCTTCATAGATCTTTTTTCCTTCCACCTTTGAATATAGCAGAGCCTTGCTTCAAATGTGAATGTGAGGATACAATAATGGCAAAACAGAATGGTGGCTCTTCTCCTCTCACCATTCTTGAGTGTCTCCCCAGTCCTGCTCTTAGCATTACCTCAGAGTAACAAATCAGACAGGGGTTTCCCCCCTAAGCACACATACGAGTTTGTTATCAGAAGCACATTTGTTTCCTCATGGCCTAAAAATCCTGCTCATCTATTCTGATCCCTGAAAATTCTCATTCACCCCCACCAGCCGTGCTCATGCGTTTTCATACCTGCTTTTTGCTGGGGTAGGGCAAGTGAGCTGTACTGTGATCTATCAAAGTTATCCTATTATCCAGAAAGGTTAAGGTGACCTTTTAGTTAATAAGGAAAGTAAAAACATTATTTTGCTGCTATGTTGTTACATTGTCATGTCTGGGATGCTTGCTAGTCAATGAAAGGTTAAGTTACAATATCCTAATAGAATGCTATGTATTACACATTTTATGCTACATAATTCTATCACAAGGATTAATATATTGTTTGACTAAAGTGAGTTATGGAGCTAATAAACTACTTCTTACACTGGTTAATATATTGAGTTATTTTTATCTATTTGATACGTTCTTTATTTCCTAACAATGGCATAAAAATGTGATTAAGAAATTGTCACTTGGGAGCTTTCATATCATGCTCCTGAACACTATCCTTCTGCAAGATTACATTAAATAATTGCTTTATTTTTAGTAATAATGTTAACTGTAACACACACACCTTTTTTTCTTTCAGAAATAACTTCAGCCTGACTAGGCAGGAGGAAACTTAGCAAAGTAACAAGTTGCACTGAACTTACATGTAGACACCTGAAGAAAAAGTGATGTGATGGCTCATTCTTCTTTGAGAGGAGTTGCCTACACCTACACTTAGAGCACAATCTTTTAGTTCCCTGAGTTTTTCTTGGGATTCCTGAAGTCGAGAGAAACTGAGGGATGTGCACCATGGCTATGGTCATTTAACAAGTCATGAAGAGAAGATAGGGTTTGTGTCTGTCCCTGTATATATGGCTGCAGCAAAAATTACTGGTTTTCAGCATGTTTGAAGGTATAAAAGCAGTTGCATATAGATACAGACAATAGCTTTCAAAAACCAGCGCCTTGGTATAGTGGAAATAAGTTTCAGTTTGATCACACTCTGACTACTACAGGTTCCTGACGCCAAAAAAAAAAAGGGCCAATTAAAATCCACATTTCAGCATATCAAAAGAAGAGAAAAAGTTTGTACTGCGTGTAAGACTGACATCCAGAAATTATCAATGCATACTCAAATACATAGTGAATGAATTCTAAAGACCAAGCAAACTAATGCTATAATTTGATTTGTATGTTTCTTAAAACTGATCCTTAAGCTACTTAAGGTCTGCATATTGTTTTCGTAGTTAGACAGGTTTTATTTTAATATCAACCTAATTGATTGGTTGATCAGGCAAACCACAACAACAAAATGCCTATTGATCAGACATTGAGGTGGTTTGTCTGAGAATGTGTGTCTTGAACCTGAGTGATAGAATATATGAATGTTTTATTATTACTTTTTTACCTGTAAGGCATCATAGAAGAGATCAGTAGTTCATTTTTTGCAATCAAAATAGTAACAGTAAAGAAGATTAATTTTTATAGTTCTATTTTTAATTACTATGCATTCTCAGCAATTCAGTGTGATGCTTCCAAAGTACATAGTCTGTCACCAAAAACAAAAAAAAGTTTTCTTCATGTCTGAGGAAATATTAGATAAAATCTGAAAATACAGCGAAGGATTAATTTTCCTCTCTCAGATGAATCTTTCAGAGGTTTATCTTCTGTGTTCTACAGGAAGTAAACTTCTCAACAAGCATGCAAATCAAATTATTTTCTGGTTTTTAGATATCTTGTATCAGGCATTATTGCATCATGAAGCAATTATTTCTGTTATTCTCTGTAACAGCCATAAAGGTTTGTGTTCAAGTTGTTTTGTATACCATTGTCTTGATAATAGGGATTTTTTTATGCCTGTCATATATGGCTTAAATATCAATGACCTTATCCATGAAACTGATAGAAAATATTTCCTATAAGAAATACTGTACTGCATAAACAGAAATAATCTGACTTCACTATTCTTTCACATTTAAGAGCTGTAATATCAATATTGATGTGGACAACTGCTTTCACCATTATAACGCAAAACAGCTTCTTAATACATACAACGTTAGTCTGATTATCCAAATAAACACCGAAGCAAATCTGTATTTCCTTTCAGGCTGTTAATTTACTGCAAGGTTTTTTTGTGGTTATTGAATGTTCAACTTAAGTGATTAAATATCACTATTTGCTGAAGGGAATTACTTTGAAGAATGATGCTGATCCTGACAAGAGCAGATGTCTACTTATACGCTCAAACAACCTCAACTAAAATTCGCTTTCAGTAACGAATACTTCTAATCAGCTGCTTACAAATAATAAAGGGACCAAGAGTTATTCACAGGAAAAATTCCCCAATAACCGGTGAAGTGGTCGGAAAAATCATAAGGTATTAACAAGTCACAGACTGTAAAAGACAACATTCTCAAGTTTATCCAGATGAATGATTCAGATAGCTTTTTTTTTTACTCTTCCTGCTTGTATGCTTTATGAAATGTCTTTAAGAAAGACACAGATGAAGAAGGCTTGCAGATTAGCCACCAATAATTAAGGAGAGTAAAAAAAATATAAGTACATACATTTCATCACTGTTTTAGTGACCCTGATTAAACATGAAATAGCCTTTTCAATTCTAGGTTTTAACAGAAATAATTCTTAAATTGGAGGTCCAAATCCAAGGAAACAATTCAGCAAGTATTTTTAAATTATTAATTATTTATTTTAATTGTGCAACGCTTTCTACTAGTCCTAGATTTACTGCTTTGCCTCCACACTGTAAGCCGAATTTTGGATATTTCTGCAATCCAATTGGTCATGATAGAGACATCAGAATTGTTTACAACTTTAGCATTATTCAGAGCTGGGCTGATTCTATCATCCTTTTTTTTAAGTGCCCTACTGAAATACTGCCCACAGGAAAATCAGATTTTCCACTAACTGTACAAAGAGTGTCCAGCGGTCAAGGCTGTCACTGTTGGACCCACTGTGAAAGGAGACACTCGGTATTAGCAAATCTCATTGAGTTCCTCTTAAACACTTTTGTTCCCTTTTATGTATGTTTCAAAAGGCTTAGTTCTGCATCTGTTGCTTAAATCGATGTCAGGGCCCTGAGTGCATCCCCCCTCCTGGAGTTTTGGTGCATGGCTTCAAGAATTATCATTACCCTTTACTTCCTATGACTATAATTTTATGCAGTAAACGCAAACACATTGTTGCCATTTAATACCAGAATCTTTAAATGTGGCAAATCAGAATAAATTAAAATTTCTGTAATATAATTCCTTTCAGCTGCTAGTATAACAAAAATCATAAAATTGCTATTAGTTCAGTGTAACAACAGGTATTTTTTTAAAGTAGTTTCCTGCAATATCGTAAAATGAAATCAATGTTCCTGTTTACTTATAAGGAGTGTAAACAGGAAACTTTCTCACTGCAAATGAAAGTCTTGGCTTTAACTTAGTCACCTATTTTCAAAATACGTAGTAGAGCAAGAATCAAATCTCACTTTATCTGTGTTCCACAAAAGCAATTAACCTTGCAAAAAACTATGCCCTCCTTCATCTGCTTGAAACATCAGCCAAATTGCTTCCTTTGAAATAGCAGCCAGGTAGCTGAGTTATTAAAAGCACTTCAGGATCTTCAAGTGAGGAAGCCTCCAGTGTGCCATGTGGCATTCCTTGCTTTTTGCCCAAGATCCAGGAAATCTCCCTGAATTCCATGAAGCAGAAAATAGCTCGGGTGTAACTTCCACATCAAATCCCTGCCTCTTCAGCAGTGCTCACCCTGCATTCACCATGCACTTTGTGGCCATTTTGGAGCATGACTTCTCCTATTCTGCCCTAGGGACCTCTCCTTTCCCACACCAACCTGCAATCGCATTTGTCAAGTTTCTGATAAGGTCATGAAGTTGTTACCTTTGTCCATCTCCCTTCCTCGTGCTCCATTGCCAAGTGTTTTCAGACCTCTGTAGAATAAACTGGTGGCCTGTCTCTTGTGCTTTAATAGGTCTGTCCATTTGCTCATAAAAATTAAATAAATAAGAGAAGCTTCTGTGCAGCATGACAGCTACAGAGGCGTAACTGCCTCTTAGCAGGGTCTTGTCCTCAAAGCAAGATAGCAGGGAACTACACCAGCAGAAAACTTGTACCACAATCTTGCTTTTTCTTGTGATGTAATGCACCTATCAGTGAAGCTGATGTGGAAAGTCTCGTGTTTCTGAGGGCAATTAAGGGAAGAGTGCCAGGTGTGCCGGGAGATTAGTGTGACTGAACAGTCTGCGAGACGGGGAAGGGTGCCCAGGGGTGGTGACAACTGACACTGGTATATTTTTGTTACACTACCTTTTTGTAGAAATAATAACTTCTTTTCAATTACTCCTCTTTGTTTCCTCTTCACTGCCATTTTCCTTTAGGAAAGGTTGCAGGACAACTGCCTTAAAAAAAAAAAAATTGAATGGTTAAGGTCTTTTATTGCTTATTCAAACCAATTCCTCATAAACACACTATTTGAAAGTGGCATTGACTCCCCCTCAGGAAGAATGACTTTCCTGTTGCAGATCAGATTAAACCCTTTAAGAGAATAAGTGCGTAGCAATTTAGCCTGAGCAGCTCTTTGACCCATCTGCCTTCTCCAGTGATGCTTCTGTTCTGTTCCCTTGCACACACACACCTGGCTGACAGGGGTTTTTTTTAATGCTGTACCTCCTGGGCTGCAAATCTTCAGCATCTGCAGTCATATGCACATTAGAGATCCTGCCTCCTGCTTGCATTTTTCTTTCTCTCTCCTTTACGTAGGATTTGGACCAGCAAATTCTGTTTTATAAACAAAAGTACAGTTTTGAAAGGATTTCAGAAAGGGAAATGCTTGTACCTGTTTCACAGCTAGTTTTTCATTTGTCAATTTGTATGATCCCCACACAAGGGCTTACAGCCAATTCTGCAGAAAATCTTCAGGGTAATATTGAAATAAAATTCTTCAAACTTTTTTCTAGGGAGGGGGAGTGGCTATAGTTTGCATGTGTGTCGAGTTCTTACTGTGGTAACTGTTTCTGTAACTGGGAAACATAAAGCAAAAAGGAAGCAATGGAGCCATTTTCTCAGAAGGAAGTACAAATTCACCAGAACATAGGGGCAGGTGTAGAAAAGCATGGAAGAAATAAATGTAATTCTCAATAATCTTGAATCTTTCAAATTCATATTTCGCTTAAGATGGGTAAAATACCAGAGGTAGGGACCCTTCTCTGCTCAGAGCCTAAGCATTCCTCAGGTGAAAATTGGAGTATCAGTCCTTATTGCACATATAGAAAATATGTATCTTCCAAATCAAACTTAGTACTGCTGATAGAGTTCTTCTATGAGGAATATTGAGTTTTTCACGGACCAGTGTCCTTTTGCCTTTGGCACAGCCTAGAGTTAGGGTTAAAGTTGAGAGAAAAAGAAAGTCCAGACCTACAGTATGAGTGGGTCTGGAAAGAACGAGGCAAAAGAAACTGAGGGCAGCAAAAATTTCTCCCTGGAGATTTTTTACTCAATGGAAGGGCTGCCTTGTCCAAGGCACTGCCTAAGGTTAGGGCTGGGGCAAAACAGAAAATCCAGAGCTTCAGCTGGAGCAGGGCTGGATAAGGACTGCCAGTGTCTTTCATGCAAATTGTTGTTACGGGCAAAAGGAAACACAGGACACATACGGAGCTAGGAATCCATTGTTAGTCTAATTAATCTTTTAACAGCCTAAAACTCCAAATTGTCTAGTTAATACAGAAAAACCTCATTAATAATGAAGCTAATTCTAATATCTTCTTCTTTTTTCTGTTGTCTAGCCCATCCATCCAGTGTCCCTCTGGCACCAAAGGCTGACAGTTTCAATCTTCCTCAAGAAGACTTGGGGCCAGGGAGGCAGGAACAGTTTTCCACTTATTCTTTTGCATTGCAGCAATCACAAATTGTATTAAAAATGAAAGCTGCTGCTTTTCATTTTCCTTAGGGAAAAAAAACACCCCACAGACAATTTTTAATATGATAGCTGAGACTGTTTCCCACTACACTAATCTAACTTGACAAAATGTGGAGACATATTTAAACATTTTGTTGGGATCCTCTTATCTTTCCCATTAAGATTATCTCTGCAATATCTACTGTAATGATCACTCAATACACATATGCACCATAAATACAAGACTAGCATTAGAACTTACTGCAGGGGAAAGCGAGAGATTCAACTTTACATTTGAAAAGAAGGTTATTTCCAAGAGTAGCCTTATGCAAAGTTATCCCTTGGGAGAGCAGTAATTGGAAGCTTAGCTCTGTGAGCTTTCCTTATATTCACATATTTCCTCATTTCCTATGTTCACTGTAAGAGCTGGTATGTAACAGATCATGTGGGAAGAGAGTTTTGAGAAACATCATACTGCTGTGGTAAGTTGAGCCCTTTGTCTTATGCGGAGCAGTCTTTAGTGAAGAACATACAGAATGAAAAATATTTGACTAACTCCAAGCCTCAGCATCTGAACTCACCTTGGGTACTCTTATTCTGGGGGACTTTACGAAAAATTTATAACATAGAGAATGTTTTGAAGTGCATTCTGAAAACAACATCACAGCTTGTATTGTGTTTGCGTAGCAAGGTTTTGGTAGTGGGGTGCTGCAGGGATGTCTTCTGTGAGAAGATGCCAGAAGCTGCCCCCATGTAGGACACAGCCAGTTCTAGCCAGCTCCAAGATGGATCCACTGCTGGCCAAAGCTGAGCCAATCAGTGGCAGTGGTAGCGCCTCTGTGATAACGTATTTAACAAGGGGTAAAAAACACCATGCAACAGCAGCTGAGAGAGAGGAGTGAGAAAATGTGGCAGAAACAACTCTGCAGACACCAAGGTCAGTGAAGAAGGAGGGGGAGGAGGTGCTCCAGGCACCAAAGCTGAGATTCCCCTGCAGCCCTTGGTGAAGACCATGGTGAAGCAGGTTGTCCCCCTGCAGCCCATGAAACACCCTATGCTGGAGCAGGTGGATGTGCCCTGAAGGAAGCTGTGACCCTCTGGAGAGCCTGCGCTGGAGCAGACTCCTGGCAGGAACTGCAGCCCCATGGAGAGGAGCCCACACTGGAGCAGGTCTTCTGGCAGGACCAGTGGCCCAACAGGGGACCCACTCTGGAGCAGTCCATTCCTGAAGGACTGTACCCCACGGAAAGGACCCATGCTGGAGCAGTTTATGAAGACTGCAGCCCATGGGAATGACTCACGCTGAAGTTGTTCATGGAGGACTGTCTCCCATGGGTGGGACCCCGCGCTGGAGCAGGGGGAGATCGTGAGGAGGAAGGAATGGCAGAGACACAGCATTATGAATTGACCACAACCCCCATTCCCCATCATTCTGTGCCACTCAGGGGGAAGAGGTAGAGAAATCGGGAGTGAAGTTGAGCCCAGGAAGAAGGGAGGGGTGGTTTTTAGATTTGTTCTTATTTCTCATTACCCTACTCTGATTTTGATTGGCCATGAATTAAATTGTCTTGCATCACTTGAGCCTTGAGAATAGTATTAATTTTCATGATGAAAGATGTATTAAAGCATTTACATTCCTCATGCATATCCTTTTGTGTGCAAATCCAGCCTTTCCTAGATACCTCTGGAAAATAAATTTTAGCATTTGTGAGCTGAAAACTTACTGATTTTTAGACTATTTGTCAAGTCAGGAAGAGTGCACATGGCCCTACATCCTTCAAATGACATCATACACTCCAATGCCAAAACATACACCCCAATACCAAACAACAAACCTTTGACTCTCAGTAAGAGACCAAAAGCAATAACTAGAGGATATCTAAGGAAAATAGGAGACTTCAAAAGCAGTATTACTGTTTTGTCTGCCTGCAACTATAAGGACTTTGAAGACATAAACTGCACGTTTCTTATTTCATAAAGACAAGTGGAGAACACTATTTCTGTAATGCTATGGAAATGCTTATTTACTCAGTAACACTTTTGAATGCGAAAAGCTGACTTCAGCTACAGCAGAATGTATCTACCTACCTTTTTATTTTTCCAGAAAGATAAACATAAAGCAACTAGGTACAATAAAAGTTCATAGGATTAAAATTTAGCCACCTTTTGTTTCACTAAACACAATCATCTTTATATGTACTTTGTTGGAGGGAACATAGACAGGGACTAGTTTAGAAATAACAAGAGCTTCCCAGGGCTAGTTAATAATGTGCTTAAAAAAGAGAAAGAACACTCACAAAACCTTGAGAACAAATAAAAACATGCCACAAGCAAGTACAATATTTAAATACTGAATTTAAAAAAAAAAAGTTCCCATGTTCCAATGTGTTTTTCTTGGCAGAAGTAATCTGTTGTAATGATTCTGTTTTCAATAGCACACAAAATAGCAAAAAATGGAAAAAAAAAATGCTGCCTTTTCTCCTTTCTCTCTTTTTCCCTATCCTTTGTTATTCTCTACGCCTAAAATCAACTGACATTGTTATTTCAACATTATTTTGAGGTTTTGCTTTGTCTTCAGTTTTTGGCCTGCAGGTCAGTTCTCATCCTTTTCTTCTTCACGCTTTTCATCAGTGCAATCTCATACAGTTGCACTTCTACACTTTTATTTCAGCAGAAAATTTCTTCTGTTTTTTCTGGCTGGAATGTGAGGCACTAACTTGCATCCCTTATTTCTGCAACACTGAATCATGTCACTGGGTACAAAATTGTCTAGTAATGTGGGAACTACTTTTTGCTGGTTTACCACCTAAAAATGTAAAAACAAATAGTTAACATGGCTACACCTTAACCTTAAATATGCGGAGATCTGTAATTATTTGCCCAGTTCAACATGTGGAGCTCTCAACTTACCTGAATGCTACTCTTCAGTTCACATGACCCAGGCAGGCATGTAGTACTTAAAGCCATGGGGTAGAGATACACATACAGTGGATTTGTAGAGCATTTGTCCTCTGTGTTTCAGGTCATATGATGGAGAAAATTTCACTGTGCTACTGCCCAAGAAGCATAGTTGCAGTAGCTCCCCTGAGCACCTAATTTTTCTAGATGTAATCAGCTGCTGTCAATCACTGCAATGACTCTTCCTTTCCAAGGCAGCGCACAGCAGACCCTACAAGAACGAAAACTTCAACAGAGTATAATATTTAATAAGATCTGGGTATACTGTGGTAAACTGTACTTGCAAGAAACCTCTGTACATGTGAAAAACACCACTAACATACTGAGGATGGCTCTAATAAACACAAAGTTCACTGCCTCTTTGATTATAAAGCATAAAAAGCTACAGACAATCACTTTGGCTGTGGACTCTCCTTTTATTACAGCACTTAACTGTAAGATTAAGTCTAGTGTCTTGTGCCCTCATAGGTAAAGACTCAAGTGGGTGCATAGATTTGTTTCTTCCAGACTCAAGGTGGCAACGCTTTTATATAGAGAATTCCCAATAGTAGCTCAAAAAGCAATAGAAGTGCTAATGCTTGGTGGGCTGGAGGAAGGAGTGAAAGTATGTAGTGAAAGTAGAAAGAGTGGAAGTACCAAAGTGCCATGGTAGCAGAGGCACCATCGGAACCTGTGGCTACCAGAAACTGTAACGCAGACACCGACTAGAGGGAATTCTTTGCTCAGCCCTCTTGGGATTAACTCTAAGTGGGAACATCCTCATGTTTTCCTTGAAAACTTATGCCATAGGGCTTCCTGTTTGTTAGTCCGTTTAGTTACTCTGAGGGGATAATCCAGGACTGAAAGTTAAGCAGGTATGATCTAGCCGAGTCAGCAGCGGGCAGAACATCAGTAAGTAACTAAAAAGACAGAAAGTAGAAAACTGTGAATGCATACAGTGGCAGCAGAAGATCACATATATGTATGATTTAGTGGAAAACGAAGACACTCTTGCTTGCACAAAGCCCTGCAGAGTAAGGAAAAGGATAATGTGTTAATAATATTTTTCTTAACATTAGAGAAAAAAAAAAATATTGTATTAATGTAATGAAGAAAATTCAAAATTTTGAAGTTCCGAGGAAAGTGGTTAAATGAATTGGTTGTTAATTTTCCTGGTGCCCAGTATGTCCTCCACCCTTTGCTGGTTTTCATGCGAAGTGCTGCCCCAGCCCAAAAGCCTCCACAAGTGCTGACTGAAAATGGTTGCTGAGCTGCCTGATTGGTTCAGTTATAGATCAGCCACTGCTGCAACCTTCCAGCTCTCCCCACCAGCAGAGCACAAAGCATCAGAAGACTCCTTGGAAATGTTTGCCTTGGAGCTAAGACCACAACCAGAAGGGAAGTAGACCATAAGTGTTGTTGGATACAAAAGCAAACAACATGACTCTTCAGAAGTCTCTCTAGATCAGAATTACTAATTGGTTGTACCACATGCTTCTGAGTTCATGATAATTTTATTATCATAAATATTTCAGTTATGAAATTATTTGGAGTTATTACACTTCTTTGTCTGGATGCAGTTGGCTGTGTAAGTACCATGTATCTTCTTCTGTGGCCAAGTTGCCTTTTTGTCTTGTGATGGCTACTGAACCTCAGGACAGGCAGAAGCTTATGAAAGAAACAAGTGAACGTTCACAGCTGAAGGGAACATTTCTCACGTGCAGCGGGGCAAGCAAGAGGAAGAAACCTATGAAACAGTGAGTCAGTAGCCCTATTTGTAAATTAGGACACTCATGAGGAAAGGGGATTTGCTTGCCAGGCCCCAAAGATGACAGAAAACAGATTTTTTTTCCTAAGAAACCAGAGAACACTGGGAAGACTTTACCTAGCTGAACATACTTGGATTACAGAGCAGGCCTGTAAAGAAATATGCTCCCTAGTGACACTGGAGATTGGCAGTTTAGATTTGCTGTCAGACCTGTTAATTAGATCTTTTTACTTCTTTTTTACTTAAAGAGTTATTTTGTTCAGCTTAGTATTTTGTGTTCTCTTGAAAGGCTGCTTTCAGGACAGACGCATTTTGCTGTCTCCAAGCCTTCTTCACCTCATGGAAACAGAGTTTTGCCTCCGTGCTCCAGCCAGCTCAGGCCTCCCCTACAAAGGGCTTGATCAACTCAGATATTTCCAGGAGTGTATGCTGGGCATGAAATACTCTTACTCTTTTCCTAAATTAACTGTATTTAACATACTGCTTCGGTGGTTTTTTTCCCTTTTGGGGCACACTTCTCTCAGCAGAATTGGGCACCCATTAAATCTATTATTTGGGAGTAGAAAGCAACCAGCTCCCTGCAACGCATACTTGCCATGGACTTACAAATGCTCCTTTTGACTGAAAATATGTTTCCTTGCTCTGAAGGTGTATTTGTTATTAACAGAAATCAGAAAATTTCTGCATGAAGTCATTCCCCCACACACTTTCTGCAAATAATCATCATGGCAGCCCCGCTCAGAACTGTGATTGCTGGCTTTCAAGGCTCCAGGGAGCTGCAAAAATATTTTCTCTGTCTTCAACCGTAGAAATGTGTTGGTTTTTTTCATGTAGTTAAAATCCTTCCATACGAATTCTCAGTGACGCACTTGCACGACAGTTGCAGGGGGAAGAAGCAGCACTCACTTAGTGGCACATGTAGGTAGGTACCTGTGGATTTGCAGCAAATCAAGACAAGTTATCTGAGACTTTTACCCTGGGCCATGGGCTGGTTGGTGAGAGAGCTGGTGACAGAAGCTAAAGCTGATCTTGTGTCAGGAATTCAAACATGGGAACAGTGCTACTTTTCCAATCCCTGATACCAATCATCTGCCACAGAGAAGACGTGCTGCCAGATCCAATTCTTGTCTCTAGTGGGTTGGGACAATCAGACGCATCAGCCTCCTTTGCCCCCCCACCTTATTCACTAACGTGCTTGTACAGCTATTCATCTCCTTCTCTTCATGAATAGAGGTGGTGAACCTTTATACAGACATCTATTTAGTCAACTTGAGTCTAAAAATTTAAGAAAATTTATGGCTTCAATTTCACACTCTTTAGAGGCCTGAGAAGTACAGTATCTGTTTCAGGTGATTTTCTGGATTTATATAGGGTAATGACTAGAAGCCCTATATTTGTGAGCTATTAGTAGAGAGGAAAGGATGGAGGAGCTGCTGATAAGTAGTGTCTAGGAATTGGCTGATTTTCTCAATTTAGGTCCCAAGGAAGTTCATTGAAAAGTATGAAGGATATTAGAAGTTCAAACTTTGGCTGAAAACCAATAAACACTAATTAACAAGCACCATGAGATCTGATGCAGCATTTGGAATGCCAGCAGCTATAGACCATCCAAGCTTGAAGAGAATGGGCAGTTATTGAACTACATTTGTTTTTAATATAAATTAAAATAGGTAGCCTTCAAGACAGAGGAGGTAGCAATTAGTTGTGATCCCCTACCCCTCCTGTACAAAATGTCATATAGATACAATATTTCTATCACAGGCATAGAGCCGAATTACAGGCTTCATTAATTATGGAGGCTGACCATCTATGCTCATCTGTGCTTTTTGTTTCACAAAGTAATTTGTGTAACTTTCCACGACCAACCTGAATACAAAATTATTTGCAAGGAACACTATTTTGAAAGGTCACCTGCCTAAAGCTAATTATACTAAACAATCAGAAGGCAAACACTTACCTATCCCTTACTTAAACTTGCATTCTGCAAGATACAAGCTTATCCTCTGAGACAAATATTTTTTTCTTCCAAACTTAAATAAATTTGCAAGTGTATATTCTCAAAAAAAGAATACATTACTGATGGAAAAAAGTGAGAGCAATTTAGCTCATTATTTTTGAGAGGTAACCTTTATAGATCTGATTATCATAAAATCCTTTAATCTTTCTGTAGAAGACACAAAAAGACCCCTCATCACAACTGAATATTGTTAGTAGCATCCACTTTAAAAAAAAAGTCATTCATTATATTCTTATTTTCATTCAGAAAAATAATGTTAAATTATTCATATAAAACTTCAATAAAAAATAAATTATGTAAAACAGCATTTGTGTACGGGTGGTGATCGAAGATTTAATCACATTATGAATTTAAAATTAAGACCACAAATACAGTGACTCAACCTGTGAGGCAAAGGGAGCCACTTTAAAAAAAAAGTCATTCATTATATTCTTATTTTCATTCAGAAAAATAATGTTAAATTATTCATATAAAACTTCAATAAAAAATAAATTATGTAAAACAGCATTTGTGTACGGGTGGTGATCGAAGATTTAATCACATTATGAATTTAAAATTAAGACCACAAATACAGTGACTCAACCTGTGAGGCAAAGGGAGGCTGAGACGACAGTGCCACAAGCAAAATTCAAGAAAGAAAATATATCTGATCAAGTCCTTCTGGAGCCTGTATTAGTGACTTTGTTGTCCTGTCCCAGGTATTTGTATAACTATGGAGAAACTGAGTTGCAGTGGTATAAATGAGGTTGGAGTGAGCCCCCAGGAAACTTAATACGGACAAGTGAATTACAATGTGACTCACCTGCAGTAATACAGGTTGGCTAATACTCTCTCTCCTTACTTACTGAGTCAAGTTTAATTATTAGCTTAAATTTCAAGTTAAAAAGAGGGCTTTTGTTTCAGCCCTTCTTTAGCTCAATACTTAAATTTTGCTTTAGAAATACCTTTGAGATATTTGAGAACAAAACTGTAGAAAGTCTAAATAGGATTAAAAATAGATTGGATTGTATGGTATGCCAATATTCAGACTAGAGTTTGGCAACATTGCTTAGTCTTCCAAATATACTATCTCTATTTAGTAAGATGAGATATGTAAGAGTAGTAAAAGTTCTGCTTTTACAGATACTGTTTTCCATTCTCCTTAACATGTGAACACACACCAGTTATCATCTGAAGAGGTTAATGTCTGTGTCACTGTTTAGGAATCTGTTGTCTAGAAAAATCTGGTAAAATGAGAATTCTTTGATGTTTTCGAGTCCCTGAAAGCCCAGAAAGACTAAATCTGCAGATTAACTACAGGCTAGATTGTACAGTCCTTGGATAAAAGGTTAACTTTTGTAAGAAAGCTGTACTTTTATGTGGATCACCACCCTGTAGATTCCACAAAAACACTGGTCTTTGCAAATACAGTTTTGGAGTCCGTGTGGAGTGGACAGTAGCGTTCAGTGGAAATGGAGATGTAGAAAATAAGGAGTCTTGTCATGCTGCACTCAAATACCATCAAATAAAATGCGGAGAGAGAGAGTGTCTTTGGAACAGAATTGGGAACCCAGACCTTTCCTCTCCCACATCAACATCCCAGCGCTAGACTAGACAGGTTTTCATGTTTGTTCTCTTTCTAATTCACTGCTGTAACAAGAAAAAGATCTTCTTCCAGCCACTATGTAGAAAAAGGCAGATTGCCTTCAACAGGAAATCAAACCCAAGGCTCCCGTAGCATGGGTGAGTGGCCAACTTCAGAGCAGTCGGATAAAAGGCCATAAGGAGGGTTGCCCACAGTAGGTTCATCCTACAGAAAGCAATAACTGTAGACTCATACACAGAGCACATATCTTAGACTAATCCTCTCTGATGTACAAGAGGCAGGGGAGCATGTCATGTCTGGATCACGACAGGGCTTAGCCACAATCTGGACACCAGTCAGCTTGTCCCACTCTGTGTTTTTACAAGAAACATCTGGTAACACTCATCTGCTTTGCTGCAGAAGATTGATGGGGACTATTTCAAATAGGGATAAAGCCCCTCTTAGGTCCAGAAGAGAACATCTGGCTGCTACGGAGCTAGAGTGCAATCCCTGCTGCTTTTTTTAGTATTTTCAATTAGTGAAATTAGATGAAATTGTGTACTTTGAGGTGCTAAACATTACTATGTCGTGTAGGCGGCCTAAATAATGGTCGTCAACATCTCTGAGTGGTGGAAATTACCACTAATCTTAAAAACAGTGAACTTCGTTGGGACAACTTTAGGAATCTTCATTGTATGGAATTATTACCATCCTATCCTAGCGCCGTTAGATAGCACTGTATTTTTTTCCTGCAGGAATTATATACAGTGAAGCACTACACATGAGAACAGGGAATCTGAGCAGAGAGCTTCTGCAGCAGGGAGTGCTGGTCTGTCCGTGTAACTCCAAATCCACCTTTTATAAACTATAAAAGTTTCACAACACACATTTTAGCCTGTTTTTCTGTATGGTAGTACTTCTTTGGAGGGAGTCACTGTAGACTCAGATTTTTTAAAAAGTGAAAGATTGTTTTTCGTCTCACACCTTCTTATTTTTCATGAGTTATGAGGTAAAGAGTATGTCTGCTGATAACACTTTAGGTAACACTGGTAACACTAGTATCACTTGCTTGGCAACACATTTGGTTCAAACGGAGCTTGACCCAAAGGATACCAAGGCAGTCTTCCATTGCCTCTGATTCGAAGCCCTGTGCAAAATACCATGCAAGCTTTCTTTTCTTTCCAGTTTGCCTTCTGTTATACTGGATAATATCTGCATGCAACATTTTGGCTATAGATAATTCAATTTATCTAGTGTGTGTTTTGCATATTTCTTATAATGACTTTCTAATCGGACTTTCGGCCACAACAACCCCATGCAGTGCTACAGGCTTCGGGAAGAGTGGCTGGAAAGCTGCCTGTCGGAAAAGGACCTGGGTTGGTTGACTGACAGCCGGCTGAACATGAGCTGGCAGTGTGCCCAGGCGGCCAAGAAGGCCAATGGCATCCTGGCCTGTATCAGAAATAGTGTGGCCAGCAGGAGTAGGGAAGCGATTGTGCCCCTGTACTCGGCCCTGGTGAGGCCGCACCTCGAATACTGTGTTCAGTTTTGGGCCCCTCATTACAAGAAGGACATTGAGGTGTTAGAGC
>NW_008795127.1:2797333-2801948 GCF_000699145.1 Aptenodytes forsteri | reverse complement strand
CAGGCTGCCCAGGGAAGTGGTTGAGTCCCCATCCCTGGAGGTATTTAAAAGACGTGTAGATGAGGCACTTAGGGACATGGTTTAGTGGGCATGGTGGTGTTGGGGTGACGGTTGGACTCGATGATCTTAGAGGTCTTTTCCAACCTTAATGATTCTATGATTCTATAATCAGCCCTGTCTAATTTGGTGCTTCCTACTTTGATGTACCTTGACACTACTGCATATTCTGAACATTTTTCCAGGATAAAAGGGACCAACAATGGAACAGAAAAAATGCTTAAATCAGCACTGAGAAGGACAACTGAAGCTGATGTCAAATGGATGATACCGCTGCCTTCCAGTTTACACTGACACAGAACTGCTCTGCACTTATCTCAAGACATTAAAAAAGTTGAAGAAAAAAAATAAGATTAAATAAAGATTGCAACCAAATGTGAACAAGATAAAGAGACTTCTTCTGAGGTGGAAAGAGAAAAACCAGCAATATCTGTGGAGTCTGACATCCTGAATACTACAAGTTACTGCATTTCACCAGAATGCCAACCTCTTCAGCCTGCTTTAGAAGTGAGAATCGGAAGGCTGTTTAAACTCTGCGCAGCAGGGCAGGATACCAGGCTGGCCAAGCACCATCAGCTGGAACCTGGGAAATAAACAAAAGAATTCAGACAGATGTAACTTTGAAGGTAAGACTAGATTGCCACATAAGCTCATAAGCAGAAAGCAACAACAAATAAAAAACTAGGAAGTAAGTAGTATGATTGGTCAGATGCACCAGACATCACCAGACTAGGCTACATAGAAATGATTCTCTTCTGCAGATTTCCAGTGACCACAGGAAAAATTAAAAAAGCCTTCTTGTACAAGAAAAAACTGTTCTGAGCACTCTCTATTTTCAGAGAAAACTTTCCTTTTCTCAATTATTTATTAATTGACTGAAATTAGAAGAAGGTGCCAGATGGATGAAATACTACTTTTCTCTCCCTTACCTTAACCACTCATGACCCCAAACTGTTCAAAAAGAGAAAGAGGAAAGAGTAACACTACTTCAGATCGTTTATTTTCAGAAGCCCACAGACACATATTGATGCTGTGTTCACATTGAACTCCACAACTGGGAGCATATTATCCCCAGCAGTGAACAAGGATTTGTCTGCATCTCAATTTATTTATCTTCTGCATTCAGGCTTTGCTGATGCAGATATCTCGCTCTGTGCAGAGAGTCAGATTTTCTTTTAAAACACAGTAATGACCACAAACTTATTATTATTACTTGCTCAGTAAAATTGGTCTCAATAAACCAAGGCTCATGTAACAAACACATATCACTGACACTACATTAGCAGTTGGAGAGAAAGGATGATGTGAAAGCCATGGACTTGCTTTGCATTCTGAACGGTGATTTCTCCCATCTAGAACAAATAGAGAAAGAAGAGAAGTTTACTCTGCCACTGTCAAGCTAGGGAATGAAGTAATCTGGTATTCTGTCTCAATCTGACACATTTCCCAGGCACTTAAATTGCTCTCAGAAGTTTAGAAATTATGGGGGGTGGGGAGAGGACACACACACAAAAAAACCCACCCCATGCTTTTCTCAGAACTCCACTGATTTGTCATTGGTTTACTATATGATGAAGCAGGCACTGACTCAGCATGTTACAAATATTTGTCTGAGTCTTTAAAACCAATGCAAACCAAGACAAAAAAATAATCCTGAACAGTCTCTACAGTTGTATAGACTCAACCTGTCTCCAGCTGTCAGAGATTCTGGGTGGATTTGGTATTCACACAGAGGCAATCAACCCAGTCTAAACTCTCATGCCTTTTATACACAACATGTAACTTTGAAGCTAAGGAACAACTTCGTGCTAAAATAAATTCTGAAGGGCATCTTATAGAGCAAGTATGAGCTCCAAATAGTCAAAAAGACAAAGTTGCTTTCCTACAACTCTAATGGGTTCTACTTACTCTCTGTCCTCCCCCATCTGCACCCCAAGCTAATTAATGCTGCCCCAAAAGCCAGACTGCTTTTCTCATTTCTCTGGAGTGCATATACCGCTGCTGAAAGAAAAAGAACAAAAAAGTGGAATTCCTAAATGAGAGAAGAGTTCTAAAAAGCATCTCTCTGAGCCTTTCAGCTCTGTTCTGAATACTTTCACACAGACCACACCGAGTGAAAAGGAGACACTGGGGTTTTGGATGTTGTTACTCTTTTCTGTAAGAGCCATGGAGAACTTGGTACCAAGTTCCTGCTGTGTAGCTTTAGTCTGGTTTTGGTTCTCACTTCCACCCAGTTGATTACTTCGGCAGCAACATATCATCTGAGCACGGGTTCTGCTACCAGGTAATTACCACCTTAATTAAATAACTCTTCAAAATGGTTTAGTCTCTTTGGCTTTGCATCATTTGTAATTGAATCCACAACACTGAACTAAGTCATTTGCCATAGGCCTTAGAGTCAATGTGACAAAGAGCTTGTATGTCTGAAGTTGGAAATAAGGCTAAGAATACATCTCCACAGGTTTATCTTTCTGCTGGCTTCCAGCCTTTCTGGCTCCTGACCAGTGCTGCTACTGATGACTTTGCCTGGTGACTTAGTTTTGCCAGGTAACAACTGCATCAGTAAAATGCTTACAAGCAGCTAAACCTGCTGACGATTAAGCTATCCATCAAAGACATTGGTGGACTGTCAAGGTCATTCTTCCTTTTCATTAAACAAGTACGTTATTCTGTCACTGATTAACAGTACAATCTGATGGTGTCTGATAAACCTGGGCTCTGTCTTGAAGAGCAGTCACCCAACTGGCACAGAAGGAGAAGCCAATATTTAAATGAAGAAGAAACCAATATTTAGAATCAGTTTTGATCATGGCTAAACAAGAGTCTCCTCAATTGCAGGAGCTGCCACTGGCTACCTGTGTCTCCTATGTCTAACCAAGGGAAAAGAGCAATCAGGACATCTTAAATGCCAAAGCCACTTACATCTTCAGGCCCTTAATTCCTACCTAATAGGTTAAAAAAAATACATTTTTTTCACATTAAGTGTCACAGAGACTGATTTTCTTCTGCCCATTGAGTGCTTCGATTTCAGAAGAGAATTAGAGTTGTAAATGTGGAGTCAAGTGTGGGGACCCATAAAATAGATTTAGGAGCCCAAACCATGTATGAGAGAGCAGTCTTAACAAACATCTCTCCACTCAGCATTTACCACTGAAAGGTTAGCCTTTTTTAGGCCACACAACTCATTTTTGCAGATCCCTGTCTCAGATTCTGGGCTCTGCCCGATCATTCCACTCATGACTATGGGCTCCACTAAGCAGCAAGAGTATCTACAAGCAAGACAATGCAGCACCAAATACTGCAGTATTCAGGTTGTGTCTAACTTGTTCAGGACCTGTTAGGAACAGTCATAGCTTTTACCTGCTCCACCAAGGTGCTTTTCCTTGCTGGGGGGATTGAAGCAATGGAAGGGCTGGCACTTGCTCAGTTTTCAACCAATATAGAATTACAACAAATTAGACCAAAAACGCAAAACTGCTCCCAATTCCCTGTGTTTTCAGGTAGAGCGTATGGAGCTAGCCTCAGGCAGGCTGGCAAAACTGTCCTTGTCCAACAATCAATAAGTCTGTGAAGCAGGAGGCACGGTGCTGAGACTGGCCCCAGGGAAGACTTTTCTTCAGGGGTGGGGTGGGAGAGAGAAGGGTAAGAAGAAAGGAGGCAGATTCATCTACACATGGAAACTCTGAAACTTAGGAAGTCTGAAGGGGCTACACTAATTGTAGCTTTTATCTGACAAGGTCTGTCAAAATAACACCCCTGACAAGAACAGAATGATTAATCACTAGCCTTACCACCTGAGAAGCATCTGGGGAATGGGATCTTCTCACATGTCATTTTGTTTTGTTTCGTTTCTGCGAACAAGAAGCACAGATCTGGGATTCTACTTCTCTTGAAACTGCAACTGTGTTCAAAGAAGTACCATGACCCCCGTATGCTAGAAAGATCACTTTGTGCTAGATGTCTAACTTACCAACAAGGAAAGCTGGGAGAAGAAAAATTTAGTATGAATATCATCTTAATCTACTCTCCATATTTGAGGTCCAGGATATAAATATTGTAATTAACTAATTAGCTTTTTCTTTTAATCAGATTGCCCTATTTCATGTCCCTTGGCAACACTCTTCATTGAGGTGGACAGCAAAAGACAGTGATTTCTATATCTGCCTGCTCTACTGTATTTTAAACAAGGCAGAAAACATCTTTCACAACGCCTAAACAAAGTCTAATACAGATCATATTTCGTAGTCATGATAACCAAAAAAGCTCTTGATTCATAGAAGCTTCAAGATATTCAGTTATACTGGAGGCTGAAACAGGTTTTCAGGCAAAGGACAGTGTTTCCCATAGTTGGATGCTATGCAAATTTGTCTCTGAATAGTCCTTCCAGCTTCTAGTAGTAAAGATTGAGTATCTCAGATTATATAGAATCATAGAATAGTTTGGGTTGGAAGGGACCTTTAAAGGTCATCTAGTCCAACCCCCCTGCAATGAGCAGGGACATCTTCAACTCGATCAGGTTGCTCAGAGCCCCGTCCAGCCTGACCTTGAATGTTTCCAG